>NC_056736.1:575054412-575248651 GCF_019279795.1 Protopterus annectens
CCTTAAGTTCTCTCGCTTTCAGTTTGTGGTCTGAACGTGTGGAAGGAAATGTAACCTGGTATGCCTGGACTGCTCTCCGCAGCCTTAAACTAGGTCTCTGTGACTGCACAGATGTCAGCATCTTTGAGTTTTTGATTTAGACTACTAGCGTTTAGCAGCATAATTATACGGTTGTTTTTACAGAGTATTTTTACGTCGGGAATTTTGCTCTTGTGACACTGTCTAAAAAGGTACTACGGGGATGGCAAGAACCTTGGCCAGTAACCAAGGGGTGACAGATGAAGACCATCTCTGGCAAAGCATTGAGGTCTGTTGACCATGTCATACCAGGCTGACAGATACTGGATCCCCTTTGAATGACACCAGAAACTAAGCCAAGGGGGTCATGGAACAGAGGAGCTCCAAAGGTGCCTCACTTGAGTCGGACAGAAGACCTGACCATGGATGAAGAAGGCTCACAGTTGTCTATAATGTACTTCTTCAGTTTCTTATCTTTCCATTTCTTCAGCAGGGAACCAGGAAATGCAGAGGTGTGCGAGGGATGGCCGGCACTGAGTCAAAAGACTGAGGGCTGCAAGGACTAAGGCCCAACATTTCAAAGTTTTGGAATTAAACATAGCACAATCCTAATAACCAGAATAACTGTTTTGCTTGGGGACTCAGAATAAACAATATGAATGGAAATCTTTATGCAGGATTTGCATCGCATATTTCAAGCGGTTACTGACCTTTTTAAACACTGATTAAAAGAAAACCTCTTCAACAGGGTACTTATCTTAAAGTAGATTAGAAGAAACTCTGTAAAAATGACGTCCAATGGACAGTGAATGCTTTACAAACAGCAAAGCACCTCAGAATGCACTGGCTATAAAGAACTGAAGATGGAGCTGACAGACACCTGTCTTATACCCCGATGTCCAGAAATTGGTCCTCGGAAGGCTGCTGGCTGGGGATAATGCAAATCTTCTGGTAATCAGGCTTGTCATGGGCTTCTGCATGGCAGGAAGATAACCATCAGTACTGCAACACTGACTATGAAGAACATACCCTTATTACAACAGCTAGCAAAAGTACAACTAATTGCCAGAACATTAGAAGCACAACACAAAAGATTAATAAAGCATGTTTTACAAAGTACCCTATAATAATTATAACAGGATAGGTGAAAGGAAGACTGGGAGAGAAAACTTTCTAAGCAATGCACAAGTGAACAATGGCAATAGGTATGTCAGGCCCAAACGTAACTATCAAGTCCAGAAGGCTTTGCTTTTTTTGCCTGGAAGCATCTGCACAGGAATTTTTATATCACAGACAAAATGCACAGAAGGTTTCCACAGTCAGATCTAACATTTTGGGGATGCAGGTTAGAGAGATAAGAGGTGACAGGGAACATGTCTAGCCTTGTCCAAAATTAGCACAGTTCAGAATGGACTAACAGGATACCGAGAAAGTTAAAAGATGACACCTATACATTAACTCCAACAAAATATTACTTACGTTAGGGCATAGACTTAGAAAAAAACAAAATGCAAATAGGAATTAACCCAGCCACTGGGGATGCACAAGCCAGTGCATTTCTTTGTGTCGGTCCCAAGCCTGGATAAATGGGGAGGGCTGTGTCAGGAAGGGCATCCGGCGTAAAATTTTGCCAAATCATACAAGCAGACAACAGTACAAATATACATACCGGATTGGTCGAGGCCCAGGTTAACAACTACCGCCACCAGTACTGTTGGCCAACAGGGTGCTGGCAGAAATTGGGCTACTGTTGGCTGAAGGAGGAGAAGAGGGGGAAGGCATGCCTGAAGGCAGGTAAATGTTACGACTGTGGTAGTGAGAGTCGGAACTTTGAATGTTGGCAGAATGACTGGTATAGGGAGAGAGCTAACTAATATGATGGACAGAAGGAAGGTTGGTATATTGTGTGTGCAAGAGACCAGATGGAAGGGAAGCAAGGCTAGGTGTATCGGGGGAGAGTTCAAACTGTTTTATCATGGTGTGGATGGGATGAGAAATGGCATAGGGGTTATCCTGAAGGAACAGTATGCTAAGAGTGTTTTGGAGGTGAAAAGAGTGTCAGAAAGAGTGATGTTTATGAAGCTGGAAATTGATGGTGTAATGATGAATGTTGTTAGTGCATATGCTCCACAAGTTGGGTGTGCGATGGATGAGAAAGAAAAATTTTGGAGTGAGTTGGATGATGTGGTCATGACTGTACCCAAGGGTGAGAGAGTGGTGATTTGAGCAGATTTCAATGGGCATGTTGGTGAGGGGAACAGAGGGGATGAGGAAGTGATGGATATGTATGGTGTTAAGTAAAGGAATGCAGAAGGTCAGATGGTAGTAGATTTTGCAGAAAGGATGGACATGGCTATGGTGAATATGTATTTTAACAAGAGGGAGGAGCATAGGGTGACATACAAGAGTGGAGGAAGATGCACACAGGTGGATTATATCTTATGTATAAGGGTCTGAAGGAGACTGGAGACTGTAAAGTAGTGGCAGGGGAAAGTGTAGTTAGGCAGCATAGGATGGTGGT
Organism: Protopterus annectens; assembly: GCF_019279795.1. Lineage (NCBI taxonomy): Eukaryota > Metazoa > Chordata > Ceratodontiformes > Protopteridae > Protopterus > Protopterus annectens. The sequence continues at coordinate 575,056,952 of NC_056736.1, forward strand.
TTGTAGGAGGACACTGGTGATCACGAAGAAGAGGAGGAGGAGAAGTGTAAGGGTGCACCAAGGATCAAATGGTGGAAATTGAAAAAGGTAATTGTGAAGTGGAGTTCAGGGAAGAGTTAAGACAGGCATTGGGTGAAAATGAAGAGTTACCAAACAGCTGGGTAACTACAGCAGAGCTAGTAAGGGAGATGGCCAGAAAGGTGCTTGGTGTGACATCTGGAAAGAGGAATGAGGACAAGGAGACCTGGTGGTGGAATGAGGAAGTACAGGAGAGTGTACAGAAAAAGAGGTTGGCAAAGAAGAAGCGGAATTGTCAGAGAGATGAAGAAAGCAGACAGGAGTATAAGGAGATGAGGTGCATGGCAAAGAGAGAGGTGGCGAAGGTTAAGGATAAGGCGTATGAAGAGTTGTATGAAAGGTTGGACACTAAAGAGTGAGGAAAAGGGCCTGTACCAACTGGGTAGACAGAGGGACCGAGCTAGTAAAGATGTGCAGCAGGTAAGGGTGATAAAGGATAATGAGGGAAACATACTCACAAGCGAGGAGAGTGTGTTGAGCAGATGGAAAGAGTACTTTAAGGGGCTGATGAATGAAGACAATGAGAGGGAGAGAAAAATGGATGATGTGCGGATAGTGAATCATGAAGTGCAGTGGATTAGCAAGGAGGAAGAAAAGATAGCTATGAAGAGGATGGAGAATGGAAAGACTGTTGGTCCAGATGACATACCTGTGGAAGCATGGAGGTGTTTATGTGAAATGGCAGTGGAGTTTTTAACTAGATTGTTTAATGAAATCTTGGAAAATGAAAGGATGCCTGAAGAATGGAGAAGTGTTTTGGTACCAATTTTTAAGAATAAGGGTGATGTGCAGAACTGTAATAACTACAGAGGGATTAAATTGATGAGTCACAGCATGAAGTTATAGGAAAGAGTAGTGGAAGCTAGGTTAAGAAGGGAGGTGATTATTAGTGATCAGCAGTATGGTTTCATGCCAAGAAAGAGCACTACAGATGCGATGTTTGCTCTGAGACTGTTGATGGAGAAGTACAGAGAAAGTTAGGAGGAGTTGCATTGTGTCTTTGAGGACTTAGAGAAAGCATATGACAGGGTGCCTAGAGAGAGGAGCTGTGGTATCGTATGAGGAAGTCGGGAGTGTCAGAGAAGTATGTAAGAGTGGTACAGGATACGTACGAGGGTAGTGTGACAGTGGTGAGGTCTGCGGTGGGAGTGACGGATGCATTTAAAGTGGAGGTGGGATTACATCAAGGATGGCTCTGAGCCCTTTCTTATTTGCAATGGTGATGGACAGGTTGACAGATGAGATCAGACAGGAGTCCCTGTGGACTATGATGTTTGCAGATAACATTGTGATCTGTAGTGAGAGTAGGGAACAGGTGGAGGAGACCCTAGAGAGGTGGAGGTACGCTCTAGAGACGAGAGGAATGAAGGTCAGCAGGACTAAGACAGAATATGTGTGTGTGAATGAGAGGGAGGATAGAGGAATGGTGAGAATGCAGGCAGTAGAGGTGGAGAAGGTGGATGAGTTTAAATACTTGGGATCAACAGTTCAGAGTTATGGTGAGTGTAGAAGAGAGGTGAAGAAGAGAGTAGAGGCAGGATGGAGTGGGTGGAGAAGAGTGTCTGGAGTGATTTGTGACAGACGAGTACCAGTAAGAGTGAAAGGGAAGGTCTCCAAAAGGGTAGTGAGACCAGCTATGTTATATGGGTTGGAGACAGTGGCATTAACAAAAAGGCAGGAGTCAGAGCTTGACGTGGCAGAGTTGAAGATGTTAAGATTTGCACTGGGTGTGACGAGGGTGGACAGGATTAGAAATAAGTATATCAGAGGGTCAAGCCCAGGTTGGAAGGTTTAGAGACAAAGCCAGAGAGTCAAGATTATGCTGGTTTGTGATGAGGAGGGATGCAGAATATATTGGGAAAAAGATGCTAAGGATGAAGCTGCCAGGTAACAGGAAAAGAGGAAGGCCTAAAATAAGGTTTATGGATGTGGTGAGAGAGGACATGCAGGTGGTTGGTGTGACAAAGCAGGATGCAAACGACAGGAAGAAATGGAAACAGATGATCTGCTGAGGCAACCCCTAACCGAAGTACCCGAAAGAAGGTTAGTGAAAAAAAAAAGTCAATAACGAGAATAGGTAAGAAATATTCTCAGATTTCCAAAGAGAAGGTACATGAAAATATTATGAATAACTTTAAAGACATTAAATAGAGAGCAATAGTTCAAAAAATACCAATAACGGTTGCTGCCCTTCAGATGACATGTTAAACTTGAGGCCCCATCTGCATGAACTGGTGGTAACTGAGGTAGATGTAAAAGATATCACAGCACCCATCAAAAACAGCAGAAGTCCTTTATGTACCGCAGCTTAACATTTACATACTTACAAAATGTACATATTTACAAGTATGTATAAACAATTCTCTTTCTTACTATTTATAATTTTATTCTTCCATGACCAACCCCCCACTCCTCCAACAACCATAATATGATTTTTCGCAACATATCTACCAAAATCCATTTTCTATTAAACAAACTTTCAATCTTTCATTCCAAATAACCCATATTACATGAAATTCTTATCCATCCTTCTCACATTTTTGTTCTTATTCTTAAAATACCCATACATAAGCATCATATTCATATCTATACTGATTTAACATTTCCAAAGATTTTTTTCTTCACACGTTTTACCAGTTTCATCACTTTTTTACATTTAAAAAAATATGCTCTGCTGTGTCTTTCCTACAAAAACACATTTTTTATGGTATATTCCTCTTTACAGGTATCTTATTTATCACCAAGTCTTTATAGAAAATCATGACACTATCTTGGTACACCACTTTTCCTTACTTTAATGGTATTAATCACTTCTAGCAAAATTTCCCATGGATTTACACAAAGTCGTTCCATCACAATTATGCCACATCCTTCTAGCTTTCTCTGTATCATTATTTTTCTATGTTAATATTTTTTTCAATTCATTTACATTCTTTTCCCCTTTTTCTTATTCATTAAATCCCAGAATGTTTTATATTTACATTTAAACATTCTCACTATTAAATTCTCATTCTCTTGCGTTACCCCACTTAATCAGCCAAATTTAAAGAGGCAGAACAAACAGTAGTATTATCAAACCAAGCAGTCAGTCAATCCTAATCAGGAGATACGCAAAGTCCATGTCTATTCAGACCTGATGCCAAAATTCAAAAACGAAGGCACAGTACAAAGCACATCACACAAGTCTATTCAGACCTTGAAAGAACTCTTTGTAAATATCCACAAATGTTCCACCATCAAAAACCAATGAGATGAAGATAAAAAACTTTTATTTAAAACAAAGTGGTAAGCGCTTTTGTGGAGTAGCTTTTTCAAACCATCACAAATACATCTTTCAAGCAACTGAATATATAGCTCAATACTGAGTCAATTGATGGGCTAAATTGTCACTTGAATAATTAATTAACTAATCAGAAGGATACTCATATAAAGAATAATATATGAAACAAAAATAATAAAATATATAACTAATAAACGTATATATAAAAAAAATATATATATATATATATATATATATATATATATATATATATATACAAACATACCTCTACAAATCCAAAATTTTGTATATTATAATATATAGAGAGAGTATCCAATAACTTATGTATATATAATATACATATTATATATACATCTCTTCTAAAAAATTTTCTAAAAGGTTGGCGCACCTAGTTATAGCCTTGTGGGAAGAAGAAAAACTATTTCGTCTAGATCTATACCAGGAATTTGTCTGATTTTACAGACGTTTTGTTGACTATTTATTTTTTCTATGGACAGGTACTATGGAAGATTTGGACAAGTTCATGACAGAAATTAATTTGTTAACATCCTTCTTGAAATTTACCATGACTACATCTAGTGATGGTATAGCTTTTTTAGATGCATCTGTTCAACGTCTAGAAAACGGAAAACTTAATACAGGAGTCCATAGAAAATCTTGCTACAAAAATAGTCTATTACATAGGGACAGTATGCACCCTGGTCATATTTTAATGAACACTATTAAAGGACAGGCCATCAGAGCGTCGAGATTAAATCCTCTACAAAGTAATTATGAAGCTGAATTAGGTGACTTAAATAAGAGGCTATTAGTGAGAAACTATAAAACAACAGAAATAGAGCAAGGTTTCCTGTATACACATCATAATAGAATGGACAGGGCCTGCCCTATTTTTTCTGAAAAGGGTGGAAATATTTATAAGGAAGTAAAAATAAATAAATTTGATACTAACAGACAGCAAAAAGTAACCTTATATTACACCCAAGATATACAATCAATTAAAGAGATTATCTCCAAACATTGGGATATCTTAACTGTGAACCCTGAAATTAGGAATTTGTTGGGAGAGCAACCTCGATATATTTTCAAGAACAAAAAGAATTTGCATAGGTTATTGTGTTTCCCTAATCAAATGCGGACGAATGAGTCTAGTATTTATTATGGAACTGAACCGTGTAAGAAATGCAATTTTTGTTCTTACATTTCTGACACAAATATGTTTGTGCACCCTAATACATCACGAATTTTTACTTTTAATACGAATGCAACCTGTGACACAGAACACTTAGTATATCTTGCTACTTGCATGGAATGCACTGCGTTCTATGTCGGAAAAAACGATAGAAAATTAAAAAATAGAATTAGGGAGCACATTTATCAAATCAGAATTAAATCTGAAATTAATGCACTTTCTAAGCACGTTTTACAGAAAGGTCCCATGCATTGTTTTAAGTTCAAGGCAATACATATTAATGTACCTAGTGACAGGGGAGGATATGTAAGAAATCATACAGAACAAATAGAAACTAGTTGGATTATCAGGCTACAAAGCTCACACCCCCCCAGGCTTAAATGAAAAAATTCCGTTGAAACCTGCACTTAAAGGCAGAAGGATGAAATACAAATGAGAATATATTTTATGTAAAAAATTTTAGAAAATTTTTTAGAAGAGATGTATATATTATATATATATTAAATATACATAAGTTATTGGATACTCTCTCTCTATATTATAATATACAAAATTTTGGATTTGTAGAGGTATGTTTGTGTATATATATATATATATATATATATATATATATATATATATATATATAATATGTTTATTAGTTAGTTATATATTTTATTGTTATTTTTGTTTCATATATTATTCTTTATACGAGTATCCTTCTGATTAGTTAATTAATTATTCAAGTGACAATTTAGTCCATCAATTGACTCAGTATTGAGCTATATATTCAGTTGCTTGAAAGATGTATTTGTGATGGTTTGAAAAAGCTACTCAGCGAAAGCACTTACCACTTTGTTTTAAATAAAAGTTTTTTATCTTCATCTCATTGGTTTTTGATGGTGGAACATTTGTGCATATTTACGAAGAGTTCTTTCAAGGTCTGAATAGACTTGTGTGATGTGCTTTGTACTGTGCCTTCGTTTTTGAATTTTTGGCATCAGGTCTGAAGAGACATTGACTTTGCGTATGTCCTGATTAGGATTGACTGACTGCTTGGTTTGATCCTGAACGGAGTTCATTATTCTCGTATGTTAACTGTTCTTTTTATCCTGTTCAGGGTCATTCTTTTGTTGGTGGTGACATTTATTATTTGGATTAAACAGTAGTACTAGTTAACCCCAACCCACGTTCATCTTCAGTCATATACAACACACCTCTCTTCACAGAGTTTAATCTTAAACCCCATACTAATTGCACAATTTCCTTTTCATATTTTACTGGGATCATATCAACATTTGACATCTACGCTGTTTTTCCTACCAATACCAAATTCACCAGATAATCTATACGTCCTTCACAGAAGACTGTTTTCTTTTATCAACCCTTCCCATTGCATTACAACTATATTGTTTTCCCCAAACTGTATTCTAAGCAAATGCACATCACTCACTGAAAAAATACACCCCCCCCCCCCAGTTTTCACCACATCACCCAAACCATTACTTTTATTTTTATTCAAAGTCATTCATTTCCTTTAAACATCCAGACAAATCAACACTTCCCCTCATCCATATTTTGTTCTTGGCAACTACAGCTGTATCGTGTGTGTATGTCAGAACTACCAATAGCACCACCTCCTTATGTACTGCATATTTAGTGTTTCATTTTATAAGCTATGTCACTCATTATAGCATTCATCACACCATTACATTCATCCCCCATGCAAACAATACCTCACTCGTGGGACATCCCTATATTATACAACCCTTCATGCATATTTCTTTAGTCAGCCACCCAATCACTAACACACTCACTCATTCTCATACGCTAACATACATACACTAATTTTATTACTTACTCCATACCTTCTACATGTTTACCCTACAGCTTTTCCCAGTTAGGGGTCGCCACAGCGGAACTCCGGTCCACTCATGATTGGCAATGGATTTTATGGTGCAGAGTTGCCTTCCTGACGCCCAACCTTCAGCGAAGGCACGCCCATTCACGCTTGCACCTACCTGCAGGTCTTTAATGTCACTCGACCACGGGGGAGGACATGCAGACTCCACACAGAAAGCACTCCAGCCGGGAATCGAACAGGAGAACCTCTTGCTGTGAGGCGACAGCGCTAACCGCTGCACCACCATGGCCCTTCTACATAACATCCCCCAAAACATTACGTCCCACAGTAACAATTGTATTGCTAATATTTACCACAAGTTTCCCATACTCCCTTTTACAATTTTATCAGTCACAATTTCTCTCACAACCAGAAATTCTTGACATCACTTCCCTTTTATACCATACATACTTTCTTCCATAATATCCCTTATCCTTCCTTCCATTTTCTGCATTGTTCCTATAAAATGTACAATTACTGTTAATTATTATGATGGGCATCTAATTTATTTCTTTTCATCTTTCTTCTGTATAAATTTTAAAATCCCACTACATTAACCTTCATAAACAATCTTTCTTCAACCATTCATTCAGTACATTTACAAAATACCCTCTACTGCCAGCCCATTAATTTCTTGTACATTCCATACTGGGCCAGATACTGAATCAACATTTTCTTTAAGTAATCCATCCAATTCACTAACAGTTAGTTATTAACTTGTTCTGGAAATGTTGTTTTCCATTCTTTTATTTGCCAGCCTTATACTCTCATGCATATTTTCCACATGCTACACTGCAACGCTCAATTTGAGTGTTCTCTTTACCTCTCATTTTCATTTCTCTCATTTTATTGATATCCTCTTTTACTACTTACCCAGATATGGCGATACCTCCTCCCTTGTAAACATATTTCCCTAAACATTAATGCCTTATTTATTCTCAGCTTCTTTTATATACTTTTTCCATATTGCAATAGTCCCTTGTTTTATTCTCTAAATTCTCTAACAAATGTCTATACATTTTCACATACTTCGTTTTCTCTTCCTTGCTTACATCATCCTGCCACTGAAAAAAAAAAACTTTATACTTCTTTTTAAATTCAATCCACCATTCAAACTAAAAAAAGACATTCGTGGTTATGTGATTCTTCCATAACTGCAATACTTCCCACTGTCCAATTTCAGTTCATAATTTGTCATTTATTCATTTTATTCCCTTCCATAGTTTAATATACTCCTTTTGTTCCATCACATTCACCCATATTGCTAAATGGTTTGAAAACCCCATCACAACTGTATGACCATCTGCTACCCCCCCAGGCCTTCTGATCCTACAAAACAATCATTTCCAATACTAAGCCCCCTTTCTTCAAGTCCACCGACTTCTGTTATACACAGCAAAATTATCACATTTCATCACTTCCTGTATTTTTTACATCATTCCTTTTCTTTTTTCATCTTCCCCTTAAATCACAATTACGTCCCAATTCTCCTCATTAATTACTTCTCATTTTAATCACCAGTCTAATAGGTGATGAAACAGATTCTCTTTCCTTGCTAGTCACATATGCATAAAACTTAATTCTAAAACATTCTCTCTATCTCACATCCAGAAGTTAACCTCCCATCCTTACCAATGGTACATCTAGTATTTTCACTTTTTTCCACATATTACACAACACAGCCACTCCAGAACAGCTATTAGTTCCATATTACATTTCCACCCTACAATTTTTCTGTTTGCAGTCTTTCTTCACTCATCAGGAGTCTGCATCCTCTAAGATAACACCCACATTACAGTGTTAATACTGCTCACATTTACTGAAAGTACTATCAGATTGTTGCTTTTCCTTTAAGTTCAGGGGAAACATTTTAAATTTGTCTTCTTATTTTTTTTTCTTTCCCCTACTGAATATTTTTCCTGATCTTATGTACAAATAATATTCAGTCCTCAGAATCATATTTTTCACTGACTAGAACTTCAAAAAATTCTAGTATTAAGCCCTTCTCCTGAACCCTCTTCCTGCATCCATACTCTCTTCCCTTTTTCTCCTTCATATTTTTTTCTTCTTCACCTAGTTCATCTCCCTCAGCCTCTTGTCTTTCCTCATGTATGCTTTGTTTTTTCTCTTTTCCAATCTTTTTCGTTACTTAACGTTTGCTCTTCCCCTATTCATTATTTACTGTTTGCGCATGAGTGTCCATCCAAAAGTGTTTTTTTTTAACACAACCTGCACTCTTATCCACACACCTTCTTGTCCTACACTGGTTACATTCCACCTTGTCACAATCATTGAGAACAGTCCCCTTAAAAAAAACATGACTTAGGATGGCCAGCATATGCTAATATCCTTCTCTATAACCAGCTACAAAAATAACCTATGGCAAGTGTTTCACCATTTTCCCCCATTTCAAAACAGCTTTCTATCTCCACCCTCCATTCCTTAAGTTTCCTTCATTTCTACCTTTCACAGTGTTAATTTCACACAAACCCTACCTGTATCTTTTAAAATCTGCCAATTCATCTGTTCTAAACAGCAAAGTAACATTTTTTTTAACATTTACGTTACTGCCAAAAAAACAAATAACTGTTCCATGGATAAACGTCCTTGTAGTACCTAGTTCCAGAAATGTTACGATCAGTCCTTCAGTTTCAAATGTTAAGTCACAAAAAGTCTCCATCCCTATATGTATAAAAGATTTTGTGATCTTTAAATCCCACAACATTTACCACCTTTGTCCCATACATATCTATTAGTGCAACATTTTTTGTTCTTATTCTCACAACTGTCCTCTTCTCTTTAAAAGCAGTTTTACTTGCAGCTTGTTGTTTCTCACTTTTTTGCCTGTCACTGTTGCATAAGTTTTAACTACTGCATTCTCTATGGCAACAAAACCAGACTCCTCAGTTTGTTGTTACTTTCTGTTACCACTGCATAGGTTTTAACTGCAGCATTCTCTGCTGTCACATCTTCTGCTTCCCTCTCCACATTACCATCCACAGCACTTTCACAAAAGTTTTTTGCCATCCCACCCCATGAAACAGCAGAACTGTCATCTGTATCATCCTTCTCAATCATTTTCAGAGCTTCATCCACAAGCCCACCTGATGTCAGTTCTGTTATCTGCACTACTCCAATGGACTTACAAACGAGTAGCATTTAGCTGTCACTTTTTGCATCATCCACCACACAGGAAATCTTCATTTGCATTCTGATTATCCATATCAATTAAATTTTTCACCAAAATCTCCTGTTCCACCTCCAAATTCTCCGTAGCTTTGCTCTCCTCCTCCATACAGCTGCTTCCCTTTGGCCACCACCAAAAGTAGAGGAAATTCCCCAATGCCCTGGCCAAATTATTCCTAGCAGAAGCATAAATACTACCTCAAGGTCTCCCCTGAAGAGAGGTCACTAACCTAGTTGGACTAAATTGATCGATAAAGTTGTGTTTTTAATACGTTGTCACAAGACTGCCTTCCTGGTTAATTAAACTTGGCATATGTTTTGCTAGCCTTCTTTATTTGTATTGGCACAAAGACTTCTGTAATCAATTACTGAAGTCATTCTACAAGAGGGAGCATTAGTCGGGTCCTTTTCTTCCTTTAGGATAATACAGTACTGAACTCTTCCAGGATTGTGGAATCATTTTCAGTCATTTTTTAAATAATGCCTGCCTAGCCTTAATAAGCACACCTCCTCTTCCTCTCAACAGTTCTGTTGGGTCTCCTCCTATTCCTAGTGATTTAGAAGTACCTTGTTTCATTAAATGGGGTTTAATTTCATCGGCTGTTACTGATTCACATTTTTGCCAAGTCCAGCCTTGTCAAAAACCCTTTTACTTTCTCTCACCGCTCTCTCCAATCTTTTACCACACAGATCTCAACAGTATCCTCAAACATTTTGAGCTTAGGGACACTTGAAGAACTGAGTTTAGAAAGATAGAGAATGGGTATCCAAGGTCTTTCTTCCCGGGGAATTGGAAAACATCAAAGCAGAACCTTTTGTTTTGGTCACTCAATAGTACTGGATCTAGGACCTTAATAATGCCAGAAAATCCTGCAAAATGAGGGAATTAGGTGCCTTTGGCTTGAGAGGGATCCCTGCTCTCTCTAGTCTTTTTACGAGCTGCACCTGTCCTATCAGATTGCTTTCCACTTTTGGTGGTACTCAACACTTCCCAAACATTCACTAAACCTTGAAACTACAGGAAGGAGATGGGAGGGATGGGTTAAGCTGAAGGGTGAGGGACATACATATACTCATGGCTATTTCCTGGGGATTGAAGACCCATGGGTTCTCTAACTCTCTCGCTATCCTTACCACTTTTTCTTGCACTGGCTCTTTTTCTCTCTCTCACTGTCTTACATTTATTCTTTTGTGGGAGTAACAGCCTGCTTCAGGGGGGTAGTTTCTGTTGCACCTTAGCACAGGATGATAAAGTTGTTTACTGCCCTGTATAACTTTACCCCTTTACTTCAGTTTCCAACGACCTCACTTGTAGGGTTAGCAAAGAGCAGTTCCTTGTTTAGAGGTGCATGGACTTCCTCTAACATGAGCTGTAGCCTTAGACATGCCTTCTGATGATTGAAACTGCAGCTAGCTGCCACCCAAGATGATGCACTCACATCATTACATCCACAGTGTTTTATCTGTTGACAGTCTGGGTGAGCTTTATCAGTTCTGCACTAGTTTTCATAAGACATCTCCCGCAGTTCTCTCTCTCTCACTTGATCTAAGACGGCTATCTGAAGTTTGTTTGTATAATTTTAACAACTGACAGCCCTGAATGCCTGGGTGGTGCATGTTCATAGTTCATAGATAAACTCATGTATAAACCCTCTTCCAAAATCAGGCTAGCAATCTGTCTTCCTTGTCATTTGGGGAACAGTAATGGCAACAGGAACAAATCTGGACCCTGTTCTATGTCCACAGACAAAACAAACGTCTGGATCTGCCACAGTTCTTGCGAGACTCTTGGACACAATAAAACTTATCTGGTTTCTTAGGAAATAGAAATTGGGTGTCTCTTTCCATTGAGACTACATGGAAAATATTCTCTAGACCTCCCAAAACACAACAGCTACAGGTTTAGAGCACCCAGGCAGTTAAGTGAGTCCAAGTATGCAGTCTATACCTCTGATGCTTCCTTTCCTTAGCATTTTTGTGTTCTTTCACTTTACAAAGTAGGTCTACAAATGAGCAGAAAAAATAGTATTGTAATATCACATCCTGGAACGATAACAGTAATACGGGTCTTCCCCTCACTGTCTGAAGATTTTGCTTATACCTTAGGAAAGCGCTACCTTTTTTGAGAAGATTCTAGACATAAACTGACCAGCAAAAGGCTATAGGCTTTGCAGATATTGTAAGAAGCCTTTACCCAGGTTGACCTACTGTTCAATGAGGGCCTGGATATTGGGAAGGAGGCAAGGACACAAAGCAGCAGTTGGGTTCTGGACACCGGTGGGAAGCTTGGGCCTGGTAATCTGTGCTTCACCTTCTGGATCTTTTTATCAAAGACATCTACCTTTAGAGTGGATAACTTCCACTTCACTGCCAGCAATATCCTCCTGCACAAGAATAGTGGGAATTCAATCTTCCCTTTCAGACACTGGGTAAAGTGCTTTGGTAATGGATGCATAGGGTGTGGGATTCTCAGGAAGTTGATCCCAGTTTCTTGTTCCTGGTGGAACATGCTAGGGCTTTTTGGTATGGTAGGATAAAAAGGGGTTTTCTTAGAAAATTCAGGAAAAATAGATATATGGTCCTATGTTATGAACGTTCTTTATGGATGTTTACTTTCTGGGGCTTACCCAGGACATCAGACTCGCATCATACACATCCTGTTCTGCTTTCTCCTTCAAGTGCTTCTTTTAACAGGGATGAAGGTCAATGACAAACCTGATGATGCCATCACTGACTAGATGAAGCTCGAGCATCTTCCTATCTAAACTGTTTTGGAGAAAATGCTTTACTGCTAATGGTTTCAGGGCCAAATCCCTGACAAATCCTACAGTCCCTAATGTTGTGGTCTGGGTCTAAACAAAGATAACTAAACTACGATGAAATTCCTTGTTGGGAACTGGTCCACCCTTCCTCAGACCATGACAAGCTCATTTCTGACAACCAAGAAATATACTTCCACTGCACAAAATATATAAAAGAGAAATCAGAAGAAAGAATAAGTATGTTCCCCACTGGGGTAACATCTGTATTCTGCGCCAGAGAATGCCAAACCATATGGGAATGTGGATGCCAAGGCTGTGATGCATACCCTGCAAAATGTAGCAAGAAAGATCTGAGATGGGATGAACAGATGCCCATTTTGTAATACAGGCACCATAAAGTCCCAAAGGAGAAGGTGTGTACCACCCCTGGAGGGAAAGGATTTGAAACTCTGGAAGCTTCAGGAGTGGTGCATACCCTCCCCTTTGGAACACATGGGGCTTCTGCAGTGGAAATCATAATTAGAACTAATGAAATAGAGATCTAAACAAAGGACATATGTACTTTCCCTGCCAGGTGAAACTTTGGTAGGTTTAGACAGAAGCCTAGGTCTTTGAAACTTGCAAGCCTGAATATCACAGCCTTCCGAATTCCCTCTAAAAATGTTGCCTGAATCAGGCAATCTTCTAAGCAGGAGGTAGACATGAATGCCTTTGGGCCTTAAAATAAGCAATTAATGGAGCCAGGCACTTGGTGAATACATTGGGTGCAGAAGACAAACTGAAAATAAAGGAGGTGAACTAGCAGTGAGCACAAACTGCCCACAACCTTAGAAACTTTATGTGTACCTTTACAATAGGAATTTGGAAGCAGAAATTCTTTAGAAATAAGGTGACTAGAAGGGACTAAGGGAACAAAACAGATGGAAGGTCCTGCAGTGTAAGCAATCTGAATTCTGGAACTTTTAAGAACCTCTAATCTTGAGGGAGACTAGTTCTAGACTCAACTATCTTATTTTCCTGGCACTAGCATGGAGTAAAATCCTGTTCCTTCTTCCCTTTGTAGTATTCCTTCAACAGCATCTATTGCTAAGGAGGTCCTCTAAGAGTTGGGACCAAGTGAGTAAGCTCCTAGAAACCTTTGCGGGGAGGAGGGGAGGACCATAGAACTTGTGACTTGCTTAGCAACTGGACTTTAGAGTTTGCACCCATTTCAGTATAGTGAGTACCCACTGGCCCTGCATGATGGTCTCCCACTCCTTCGCAGTGTGGTCCAATATGCCCTCAATTTTTGCGGAGAAACAACTGATTAAAGGAGGGGGTGGAAGGTTTTAGTGGATTTTTTCAGGGGGTAGAGGTTGAGCCTGCTAGAGTCATAACTTCTTTTGTGTACTACGGCCCAGAGGACCCCAAAACATACCCCACAAGCACTGATCATAAGTTTTTACCCCCATGTAGCATGCCCGTTCCATTGTACAGCTCCAATGATGAACACATCCTTCAGTCCTTCTGACACTCTAGGTACAGCAGGTAGCTTTGTCTCAGGCAGGCCCTACAGCTTAACTGAGCCTTTGAGAACTCCTTTCCCACTCATTTAAAGTTTTCCTTCACCTTATAAATGGTACCAAAAAATTAGACAGTCACTTGTAAAGAAGCTGAAGATAGGATGCAAGCAGTCTCAGATTCAAAATATAAAAGAAAGACACGGTCTTTATATGCTACCAATATGCCTCCGAATGCAGGTGTCTAAAATTCTTCTTTGGGGTAAGTTCTCTTTTCTAGTTTTAGCAGGAGAACTAGACATTGCAATTCTTTATAAAACAGGCTGCTTGGACTTCAAAAAGTCATAAGACACTCCACCTGCTGGAAAAGATCTTGAAATGTACTTTGGATAGTGAACTGGGATAAGGGACTACACAGCCTTGGCTGTGACAAGCTTGTGTGCATCTGTTTTGACAACTACAAGCATCAAACACTGGGATAGCCAACACAAAAGCCTTTTGCTAAGGGTAGACCCCTAATTCCTCTATTTGGTTTCCCCTGATAACTTCATGAATAAGTAGTGTTGAGATACCTCTTTCCCCTTCAGTAACAATGGAATTTCCAGCTCCAGTGGCCCTCAGAGAGGCCTCTAGATCCACAGTACCAAAAGATTTCCATGCAGTCAGTTTAGGCCAGCAAAATGTCCTCCAAAGGGGATGCACCAGAGTTTTCAACAATAACAGACTGCACAGAAAGTCAGAAATGAGTTTCTCTGATCTCAGTGCTGTCGGGCCTAGGAAAACCCTCAACACTCTGAAATGCTCTCAACAGTTTCACATTAACTCTAGTAGGAGCAACCCTGGGAGAATCAACACTTTAAAGAGTAGCTAATGGAGGATTGACAGATTGCCAGGGTGGAGTGGGGCCAAGCTCACACTTCGCTGACTTGGACAGCCCCTGGGGAGATTCTGCACAATTCTGCATTGCCATCTGGATGACATGAGCTCACTACAAGTATTGTCCACAGTGCGTTACAGGTGGAGATGGAAAGTACAGTTGTGTACACTTACCATAAATGTAGATGTTCGAGTGTATTCACTGTTGCAGTCATTACATTTGGGGTTATCCTGCTGGCAGGTTGTCCTCAGTCGGCCTGAATTCCAAAGTCTTGGGTCCTGCGTCAGTTGCTGTCGCCTTTTCCCTGACGTCAGGTCGTCAGGGGTATAAAAGATGCAGCCAACGCCATTTTCTTCAGTTTTTCTTGCCCCAGATGTCAGGTGCCCCCAAAATGGTAGGCTAAATTTATGTAAATAAAACATACATGCACCAGGAATAAGCTTTACCTTCATCTATAAGCAAATACACCACCTAGGTTGTATAGATTAGAGAAGTAAAGATAAGTTTCAACAAAAATAAGGGGGATGGCAGGTGGGTAACCTGGACTGCAACAGTGAATACACTCGAATATCTACATTTATGGTAAGTGTACACAACTGTACTATGTTCTTCGTGTTTCACTGTTGCAGTCATTACATTTGGGTTGAGTCCCAAAGCCATGTTTGGGGGGGCTAGAGCTAAACAGCATTAGGAGCGGATATGAGGCCCTGCAGAACTGCAGTGGCAATGCCTGCCCTGGATTTAGAGTAAAGAGGCAGATTGTAAAGTTTTGCAAAGGTATGCACTGAACTCCAAGTGGCAGCCTCTAAAATGTCTTTGGTTGATACTCCCCTGAGAAAGGCTGCAGAAGTGGCTGCAGCTCTGGCTGAATGTGGCCTAATGCCCTTAGGCACTGGTTTGCCATGCTGTGAGTAGAAGAAACGAATGCAGTGACCTATCCACTTTGAAATAGTCTGCTTGGAGATGGCCTTTCCTTGTGATGCAGGGGCATATGCCATTAGTAATTGTTCTGTCTTTCTGAAAACTTTAGTTTTGTCCAAGTAAAATCTAAGTTGTCTGTGTACGTCCAAAGAATGCAGAATTTTCTTCCCCTTGTTCTGTGGATTTGGATAAAAGGTTGGCAAATGAATAGTTTGGTTAAGGGCTACACTGGATACCACCTTAGGCATAAATGTAGGGATTGTTCTCAGAGAGACCCTGTCTGGATAAAAAATAATAAAGGGTTCCACGGCCATGAGAGCTTGTAGCTCTGAAACTCATCTTGCAGAAGTTATTGCTAGGAGCAGAGCTGTTTTCCAAGATAATAATTTTATATCTGCAGTAGCAGTTGGCTCAAAAGGAGGAAAGATGAGTTTTTCCAAGACATAATTGAGGTCCCATGCAGGTACTGGCGTTCTCCTTGGAGGCCTTAAGTTTTTGGCTCCTCTGAGGTACTGCCTTAATAAAGGATGAGAAAAGAGTGGTGGCTCTGTATTGTAATGAGCCGAAATGGCAGAGGCATGGATTTTAATTGATGAGAAAGATAGGCCTTTGTCCAGCATCTTGGTTAAGTATTGCAAAATCTGAGGAATATTTGGGACAGCTGTATCAGTTCCTTGAGCTTGGTTCCAAGCGCAAAATCTCTTCCATTTCCCAGCATAGGATTTTCTAGTACTAGGCCTTCTGGCTTCTAAAATGACATCCATCACAGCTTTACTGAGAGGTGTTGTCTGTATGGCTAGATTATCTGCCATGCTGCCAGGTTTAGGGTCCTGAGTTGGCTATGCAGAATCTGATTGTTTTGCTGTGACAGTAGATGAGGTATTTGAGGTAAGGTCCAGGCTGGGCATTGGGACAAGTTCCTTATGATCGGATACCAGTACTGGTGTGGCCAGTCTGGGGCAATCAGAATCATTTTTGGTTTCTCCTGCCTGACCTTTAGGAGTACCTAGGGGAGGAGAGATAGTGGAGGAAAGGCATATACTGATAGGTTTGTCCAGTTGAAAGATAAGGCATCCACTTTCCAAGCTTGTCTGTGATAAGTCCTTGTGCAGAACCTTTTTAGTTGATTGTTTTGAGGGGAGACAAATAGATCTATGTCCGTTCCCCATTTCTTTGTTATCATGCTGAAGACTTGTGGATCCAGGTGCCACTTGTGGGGATCCATGAGGTTTCTGCTTAGTTTGTCTGCCAGAGTGTTTTCCTTTCCTGGCAGGAATTGTGCCTGCACATAAACTTGGTAAGTTAATGCCATTTCCCATAAAGCCATGGCTAGTTTGCACAGGGGATAAGAATGAGTGCCCCCCTGTTTGATTATGTACCACATGACCGTGGTGTTGTCTGTCTTTATCAGTAGTTGTCCCAGATGAAGTAGGTCCTTGAAGGCTGTCAGGGCATTTTGAACAGCTAGCATATCTTTTTGATTGATATTTAGATGCTTTTGGTTTGTGGACCAGATGCCCTGAATGCCTCTTCCTGCCATGTGTGCCCCCCCAGGCATAATCTGATGCATCCGTCGTTAGGCTCTGCCTGGCTGGGGGTAGTGAGAATGGCTGTCCCTTGTTTTTGTGACAAGCCTTTGCCCACCATCGAAACTCCTGATGCAGGCAGGGAATTAGAGTAATCATTGTTTCCAGACTGTGGCAATGTTGCGTCCAAACACTTTTTAGGTACCATTGAATTTTCCTCATATGCAGTCTTGCATATGGAATTAGTAAGATGCAGGATGCCATGAAGCCCAAAGCCTGCAGAATTTTTCTTGCAGATAACTGGGCCTTTGTTGCCATTTCCTTGAAATACGTAGTCAGTTGCCTTTGTTTGTCTGGAGTGAGATAAGCCATCTGGGCAGTTGTACTTAAGCTTGCACCCAGGAATATTATCTCTTGAGAGGGTACTAGTTTTGATTTCTTTTTGTTGGCTGTGTACCCTAGGCATGTTAAGAGTCTTATCACAAATGTCAGATGCTGTAGTAGAATGTGTTTGTTCTCTGCTTGTATGAGGCAATCGTCCAAGTAAGGATATATTTGTATTCCTCTTTGTCTGCAGTAAGCAATTACTGGTGCCAGGCACTTTGTGAAAACCCTGGGCGCAGTAGATAAGCCAAAGGGCAGTGCAGAAAATTGGTAATGCTTTGAGCCAGCCTTGAATCTGAGGTATCTTCTGCATGATTGTCTGATTGGGACATGCAGGTATGCCTCTTTTAGGTCTAAACTCACAAGCTAAGCCTTGCTGCCCAGCATGGGCAGAAGCTGCTGTAAAGTCAACATCTTGAATTTTGGTATATCCGGGAAAGTGTTTAGAATAGATAGGTCCAGTATTGGTCTCCATGCTTGGTCCTTTCTGGGTACCAAGAACAGTCTTGAGTAAAATCCTTGTCCCTGCTCTTGCTGAGGCACTTGAATAGCCCTCATGTCCATGACAGCTGTGACTTGTTTTTGAGCCTCTGCCCATTGATTTTTTGGCAGGTCTGGCCAACTGTTTGCCCTTGGTAGGGTATGGAAATTAAACTTGTAGCCTTGAGACACTATGTCTAGAACCCATTTGTCCTGGCTTATAATGTGCCAATTTTAAGAAAAAAGTGCTAGTTTTCCCCCTAAGGGTGCTGCCAGAAGGTAAGTGCTTGGTGCAGGCAGGGGGAAGTCATTGGGACCGTTTCCTGTATGATTGTGATTTGTCCTCTCCACCTTTGGAGGTAGAGGCACTCCACTGCTTAGACCTGTAGGATCCTTGCGGCTGTGATCTGCCTCTAGGGCATCTGGATCTGCCCCTTTGAGGTATGTCTGAGACTGGAAAGGACCAATTATTTGTAGGCCAGTGTCTGCTAAATTTAGGCGGCTGTACCTGTAAGAAATCCTTGACCGTTTGCATAGATTTGGCTGCGTCTTCCATTTTCTTTAACACCTCTTCTGCCTTAACACCAAACAAGGCATCATGTAAAGGAGCATCTAATAATTTTGCTTTAACATGGTCAGGCAGATTTTGTTCTTTTAACCAAGCATGCCTCCTAATGACAGAACTCATAACAGCGGCCCTGCAGGGGGCCTCCAGAGAATCAAAACCACATTGCAAAGTATGCTTTCCAACTTATTCAGCTGCATGCAATAAATCCTGTATTTCTTTGTTTTCTGCACATTCAGAATTTGCCATCATTTTCTGTTTAAGCAGTGTCATGACATACTGCTGATATTTGAGCATATGAAACTGGCAATTTAAGGCCCTTATAGCCAAAGTAGCAGATGTGTAAATCTTTTTCCCCATCTATCCAGAGCCCTAGAATCCCCATCAGAGGGGGTAGGGTTTTTTGCAGTAGAAGCCTTGACCCCTTTTGGACCCTGAGAAATAGTTTCTGGCTCTACAGTAGGGTTTTTGAAAAGGAATTTATGAGAGTCAGGGACCCTGTAGAATCTGTCCGGCTTAATAGGAGCTGGAGGTAAAGAGTGAGGGGTCAGAATGGACTCCGAGAACACATCTACAATGTCCAACACAGGTGGAATAGCTAGACGCCTGTGTTGAGGAAGTAAAAGGAAGTCTCTGAGCCTTTTCTTAGATTCCAAAAAATCTTGGCTCTCCCAGTGGAAGTGCTCCCTCATGGTATGCAAAGTTTCCCCAAAAGAGTAGTCCTCAGGAGGAGAAGCTGAAGGAATTGATTCTTCAGCATCAGAATCCTCATGGGGGAGAAGAGAAAATTCCTGAACAGAAGAAATGGAAACCTGATCTGAAGGATTCATAGTCTGTCTCTTGCCTAGGCCTCTTATCAGGAGGGGGATGGGAACCCCTGATCAAGGTAATTAAGTCTTCGGCCATTTTGAGCATCTGTTTTATGGGCATGGAGGCCTGTCCTTGTGGCTGGTGAACTTGCTTCTTTGTCTTTAAAGGCGCTTTAGTCTTTGAAGTTGGTTTAATATACAATTGTTTAGGCTTGAATACACCCTCAGAAGCAGATGCCTGCTCAGCGGCTCCGGACCCATCTGAGGGAATAATCTCCGAAACTTCAATACCTTGCATTTCCTGCGGCCTGGCTGACTCCACGTGGGAGTCGGTAGCGGCCTGCGACTCTAAAATAGCGGGCGTCAGGGGCTGCGAAAGTGCCTCTCTGAGAACCGGCGATTGGCTTAGGAGAAGCTTCGCCGTCGGTTTTGGACCTCGGTTGTCTGTCTTTTTCTTTGCGTTTTTTGTGAACTCCGGTAGTCGGATGGCTATCCGACAACCTTGTATAATTAAATTTTTGCCCAAAATAGCTTAATGCAAAATCGTACCGACGCTTAATAGTGCGTTGGTTAAATCTAGCACAAAACCAACAACCAGAAACATCATGGTCAGGGCCTAGGCAAGGAATACAATAAGAATGAAAGTCCTTATGAGGTATTTGCTTCCCACAAGAAATTCAATTATTAACTTTTTCTGACATCGGTCTGGAGCAAGAAAAAAGTTTCCCCAACGGGGTACTTAGCTTTTAATGAAGACTTCGGATCTGAAACTCAAACACGAAAATCTCAGGAGTCGGCCGACCGCCACTTGCGAACTGCTTCTGCTTCGGGCACCATGCGGCAAGAAAGACTGAAGAAAATGGTGTCGGCTGCATCTTTTATACCCCTGACGACCTGACGTCAAGGAAGGGGCGACAGCAACTGACGCAGGACCCAAGACTTTGGAATTCAGGCCGACTGATGGCAACCTGCCAGCAGGATAACCCAAATGTAATGACTGCAACAGTGAAACACGAAGAACATCGGCAGTTACAGAGCAGGTCAAAAGAACAGATTACAGTGGTTTGGGCGCATGTGCAGGAAAGCAAATGACAATCGGCAGAAGATGATTTGGGACAGACAGGAAGATGTCAAGTGGAAATGAGGGCATCCAACCAAAAAAAAAGGGTGAAATGTGTGAGAACACCTGTGAGTGTCAAGCATGACTTTCAAAGAAGGTAGACAGTGCCACTGAAATGAGAGATGGCAACAGTTGAGGTAACCAAACCCATGTAAAAAACAAGGAAAAGGATGCTGATGATGAAGACATTTCCTTAGGAGAGGAAGAGGGCAATAATTAAGTGGGACAAACAGATTCCCCCTATAGAACAAGGTGGTTTAGAAGTACCTGATTAGGAGGACTACTTTACAGCTACTCAGATAAAGCTCATATATAACTCAAACAAATGGTGACAGACCAAAGTGGAAAAGGATGATGGTCAGACTTCCCCCCCCTTCCTGTTTCATCAATGGAGAGAGTGGGATTTTTGATGCAAGCCCTTAAGAAAAACTATACAGAACATTATATTAATAAAGTAGCAGAAAATTATTTTCAACACCAAGCTAGGTTGGGAAAGGAGATTTTACCAAAAGGGGTGGCTGCAAGTAGGGGGCAGAGGAAATGGGGAAGGACGACACAAATTAACTGGTGTAAAAAGGCAAAGGAACCAATATATTGAGAGTGAATAGCCTGGGAGGGAAAGGAACACAGCAGGCTAAGCTGTCTGGACTGCAGGTCAGAGAGTGATTTTCCCTATAAAGAATAGTAAAGGCAAAGAGAAAGGAATAAGGGAGATGCCAAGTGAAAGATCAGCTCGGGTAGAGTTTTCAGTAGAGTCTAGATCACAAGTGTTTATTAAAAAGGGGATAATTAGTATATTGTGCAATATTGTATACGCTAACTATAACAATCAATCACAGAAGGTTAGAAAAAAATGGGAAAAAATAGAAAAGCAACTTTCAAAGAAACAATGAGAATAAATTCATAAGGCTTCTAATTATGCAAAGTCCAGAAGGTTTTGGATTTTACCAAGGGAAGTGTTTACATGGGTATTTTTATATCCCTAAGACAACTTCAGATTTTGTTTTTTATTCAGGCACAAATGTATGCATGACAAGAGAGAAGTAATTGGCAACATGTTTTTTGGGAGAGTAACAAAGTTGGACGGCTCAAATTCACTACATAGCACTTAGAGAAAAATGTTGGGGCAACTAAGGCAATGGTTTTTTCTGACCTCAGACAGAGGATCTGAACTGCCTAAAGATAGTAAGGCCTTACTAAGTTTTATGCTGGTGACAGGCAAAAAAGGAATTACAAGAAAATGGAAATCAAAATCTATATTCAATATAATGGAAAATCTGGATACTGTAAATTACATAAAAGAACTAGAAATGGGATCTTTAGAAAAAGAAAACGGCAAATGCCATTGAAACGGAATTTGTAGGACAGACATTTAAGGGAAGCGTGGAATTTACCAATTTGCTTATTGAATGAAAATTGTTAAAATGTACACTGCATGGCAATAACAAAATTATTACACATTTGCTTTCCTATTAATATATGCAAATTCGGTTTACAGCTTAAAATGCTATTTAATAAAGACCCTGATTTTTTCAGGGAACTCCCTTGTTTTGCTTGAGAAGTTTACTAAATTCCTCTTTAATTTGGAAATTGTCTGCAGAAGGTAATGCACTGTGGTCAAAAATAATGAGGACTGCTGAAGATGCAGACTTTTACCTTAGAAAAAAGGAAGTTATGTATTCACCCTAACATTCCATCTGACCTAGTTGTTCATTTATCTTCAACCTGTGAATTCCTGGATTCGACTCTGCCGCCTAACCGAGCTCAAAGCTCCTCCCCTGCCCATAATGCCCCTGTCTCCTTCCTCCCTTCAGACTGAGTTTGCTGTCCAACTTAGCATCCACACCCGACCCAACACCTTGTCCCATACTAAATGTCTGCATAAGCAAAAAAGGAAGAGTAAGCGGCACCCTGGAGGTAACCACATTCTCTGCTCTCCAGACCACCACACAGTCTGTGCAAGATAGGGGGGGAGGAGGGAGGGACTGCTGAAGACAAATGAAAAACAACTCACATGGAATGTTATGGTGAGTTACATAACTTCTTCATCTGAAGTTTTTTTCTTCATTTGATCTTCAACCTGTGGGAAAGAGTCCCCAGCTACTAAACACCTGGGAGGCCCTCATGGAAGGATATTGCAGAGCATGACAGAGACTAAGGATACCCTATTCCTGGATATGAAGTCCAACTTATAATGTGAAATGAAGGCATGAGATGAAGCCCAAGTAGCTGCAGAGTAGATATCTAATGAAACTCTGGACCAAAAGGCCTCTTAAGTAGCCATAGATCTGGTGGAATGTGCCTTCACATGACCTGGCGGGGATAACCCCCTAACAGAATACGCCAGAATATTACACTAGGAAATCCAATGGGCAATGGTGACCTTAGATATTGGTTTCCCCTAAAAAGGGTTTAGAATAAGAAATGAAGAGCTGGTCAGACTTGCAAAAGAATTTATTTCTCTGCAGGTAAAATCGCAACTGTCTGTGGACATCCAACAAGTGCAATTTATATTCTCCCTTGTTTTGAAAATTTGGGAAAAAGACAGGGAGATTAATTACCTGATTAATATTCGACTCCGAAGCTACCTTAGGGAGAAAAGATGGATTAGTACGCAAGGATACCCTGTCCTTATGAAAAATCATATAAGGGGGATTGACCGACAATGCTTGAAGTTCTGAAACCTTCCTGGCAGAAGTAATAGCAACCAAGAAGGCTGTCTTCAAGGACAGAAATTGTAAATCCACAGAGGCTGCAGGCTCAAAAGTGGATGAAACTAGGGCTTGCAGATCTAACATAAGATTCCACATGGGTCCTTACTGGGGGCGTAGAAGAAAGATGCCTTTTAGGAAGGCTTTGCAAAGCTTAGAAGATGCTAAAAAAGCCATATCATCACCTACATGAAAATCAGAAATTGCTGCAAGTTGGATCTTGACAGTAGAAGAACGGGCATCATGCTGAAAGATCCCTGCCAAAAATTCCAGAACCCAGGGCAGTGAAGGGATCTATGGCATGCTGTGGGCCCAGATCAAAAAAGTCTCCATTTCCTGGAGTACACCTTTCTGGTGGAAAACTTAGGAGCTGCCACCAGGATCCTTTTGACAAGTGAAGATAAGCCGGGAGACCTGACTATGATGGGAACTGCAGCAGCCAAGCAATGAGCTTCAGACTCCCCAGGTCTGGATGGGAAATCCCTGAAGGATGAGAAAGAAGATCTGGAACCGGATTCAACATTCATGGTGAAGCCACCAGATGAGAACACACAGCGAGGAACCAGACCCGAAGAGGCCAGAAAGGGGGCAATGAGGATAACTAAGCTCCTCAGCCTGTGAGCTTTCTGAAGGAAGTTTGGAATCAAAGGAAGAGAAGGATAAGCATACAGAAGACCGGGAAGGGGGGGGGGGCACAAGCACGAATAAGAGCGTCTCTGGTGGCTTCCCCCGCTGAGGGATTCAGAGCAAAGAACTTGCTGCATTTCGGGTTGGAAGGAGAGGCGAAAAGATGGCAGCAAGCCTGACCCCACTTGAAAAAGATGTTTCGCTACTGAAGGATTTCATAGACCACTTGTAAGACATGAGAATAGGCTTGCTGAGCCTGTCTGCTACAATGTTGATCTCCCCGGAATGTGCATTGCCACCAAAAAATGGCCAGTGGAGATGGCCCACTCCCACACTCTCATGGCTTCGTGACACAGCGGATAAGACCTGGTTCCCCCCTGCTTGTTCATGTACCAGACCACAGACATATTGTCCATCTGGACAGCAATCGTCCCTGTGGGAAGATGGGCATGGAGAGCCTGCAACGCTAGAAACACCACCCTCATCTCCAGAATGTTGATATGCAATCTAGTCTCGTAGGGGGACCACATGCCTTGGACTGTCCTTCTCGAGCAGTACTCCCTAGCAGGGAGGTGCCCATAGTCACTGTGGCCGAGAGAAAGGAAGAAGAAAGGAGCAACCCTGAACAAGTTCTGGGGAATGAATCCACCAGAAGAGAGTCACTGCACACTCAAGAGATTCAAACTAGGAGAGACAACAGGAGATCTATGGTTTGAATTGTGCCCAACTGAGCCCTAATGAAATCTAACACTTGAACCGGGGCCAGTGACAACTTGTTGAGATTGATGGTAATGCTCAACTGTTGGGCTAAGAGAAGAAAGGAATCCCACGCTTGACACAGCTGATGCCTGGAAGGGGCAGTGAAGAGCCAAACATCCAGGTAGGGGAAGACCTGTAACCTGTATACCCTGGAGTCTTAGGTGAGCCCGCTAACCACTGCCATCATTTTGGTGAACACCCTGGGGGCTGTGGTGAGATCAAAGGGGAGTGATCTGAACTGATAATGACTGGCCCCCAGCTGGAACCTCTGAGAGTGCCTGCCCATTCTGATGTTGTAGTATGCATCCTGAAGGTCAACTGAGCACATCCAATCATTCTCCTACAGAAAGGACATGATAGATAGAAGGGTGACCATCCAGAATTTCATCTTGGCCACTGACAAGTTCAAGATGGAAAGATCCAGAATGGGTCTTAAGTCCCTCATCTTCTTTGGCACCAAAAAGAACCTGGAATAAATGCCTAATCTGAACTGGACTAGGGGGGACGAGTTGGATGACTCACTTTTCTAGCAGCTTTGTAATTTCCCATGCTGCATCCTCCCTTTGCAGGGAGTGGAACGTCTGGGTGGTGTCTGGAAGAAATGACGTGAGAGGGGGACTGAACAGCCTCTGGATATAATTTACAACACCACACAATCTTTCATGATGGACTCCCACGTCGTTCGATGTAGCAAGAGATGACCCTCAACTGCCTCCAGAGATGAGCAGCCGGGCAATCCTTCAAGACTGCTGCGTGGGTCTTTCAGAGAAAAGCTCTCGAGACCCTTGATTTTTCAGATGCCATCTGCCTCTAGGGTGGTGTCTATTAAATCTCCCTCTGTCCCTGGGGGAAGGCAAGTCCGGAGTGTCCTGGGAATAGCTCTGAGATTTCCGGAACCACATCTTCTTGGCCCCTCGCTGATTCCTACAGAAAGTTTGTTGAGGGGCCAAAAAGCGGATCCTGATGGCAGACAGTCTTCCCATCCTTCTCACTCTGAACTAAGATGTCACGTACCAACTTCTCAAAAAGGGAGGAACCATCACATGGGGCATTCGGAAAGGGTTCCGAAAATGCACAGAGCTGGAGCCAGGTGTAGTGCCTGATGGCAACGCCTGTACTGGCAGCTCTAGTGGTGCCCTTGGTTGCATGGGAGAGATGACATATAGAGGTGTTAGCGACAAATGGCAGGGTGGCCATTTGAGAGAACACTTTCTTGTCCTCCACCGACATGGACCCAGGGGTAGACTCTGAGATCTCCATCACCAGGTCTCACTGCAGCCTAATCACATGTGCCAGATAATTCAGTGCACACACACAAAAAGTCACTGAAGCATACACCCGCTTTCCAAAATGGCCCATCATCCTGGACTCTTGGTCAGAAGGGCGGACCGTAGAGCTCTCCTGAGTAAGCTCCTTCTTAGTGGCGGCTGCCACCACCATGGAATCAACCGGGGATCCCTTAATCCAATAGGTCCTGTCTGAAGGGGGATCAAAATTTTGCCCTGGTGTTTGGGAATGGGCTCTACCATGTCCAGTTCCTTAAATGCCTAAGATGTAATAAAATCCACGGAAGGGGATACCCAGGAAGTAGTGATTCCTGCACCAAATGCCTCCAACAATACAGATTTATCAGGGTTAGGTTTTTGGGCAGACCAACCCCCCCCCCCCACTGGCAAAACATCCCTGGGGGGGCATTCCCCTTCCTCCAAATCGGTGTCTTCCATGAGGGATTCCGGTGGGGAGTCCAAGTGCCTCCTTTGATACGTACATTTGACAGGAACCTCCTCAGTGGGGGTCTCTGGGGAGGACTCACCAATGTCTCACTGCTACCAAGGGGGAGCACCCTGGGCAGAGAGGTGGCAGACTGCCCCTGAGAAGGTAAAATGGCTGGATCCATGCCAGAAACAGAGGAAGCCAGGGCAGACTCCCAAGATGAGATCAAGTGTTGGACGGATTGAGAGGACCCTCTCCACCACTTCAAAAGCCGAAGGGGAGCAGACCTACTGAAAAGGAACAATGGCTGGAGCCGTAACCCTCTGACCCAATGGGGGAGCTGGAGCCGAACCTCCAGGTGCCAAGATACCAAGGAGAAGGCTATGCTCCGAAAAGCTCTGAGCAGACACCATCCCCTCGGATCTGTCTCCGAATGCCAGACGGATCCGAGCTACTCAGATCTGACCTGCTCAACGTCATGGCTGGCGTCGAGGTACAAAATATCATCTGAGCCAACCCCTCGACGCAGTGTGTCCCCGGATCCAAGAGCTCCGAAAGCAGAGGTCAGATCAGAAAAGGAGTAATAGGGATGAATGCAAACTGCATGCCCCCCTGCTCTGACGGGAGAGGGGGCAGGCAGGATTCTCATCTGTATCTGAGTGTGGATAAACTTCCGCATCATCCGATCCATCTCCACTTTGGAAAGGCTGTGGGTGGAGTGAGAAGAGGCTGCCACAAACAGCCTAGAGGGGCAGTTTGAGGAAGCCTGTGATGGCGACCAGGTGCAAAGCTCCTCCGGCTGCGGAGAGAAGAGAGGGGAACAGAGGCAGGGAGACTCCATCCTCTGAGCCAATGTAATTTTCACCAGAAGGCCCACCGAAGCTAAGCAATCCGCGGATTGCTTCCTGGCCCTGTCATTGGACTTGGCGGATTTGTCTCCGTCCTAGGACCTCTTACTGAGAGGATGAGTCCCAGAGGCCAGGGCGAAGACGAAAGTAGAAGCCGGGGCCCGAAGAGGCCTGTGTCCTGGTGGAAGGACGGGGGAGAAGGCCCTTCAAAATTAACTTATTTCTCCTATCAGTGCCTGGGTATTAAACCAGGCACAGATGGAACAGGTCATCTCCAAATGCGCTGCCCCAAGACATTCAACCACAGTGTGTGGCTAACCAGCTGGACAGAACTTGTGGCCACACACTGTGCATTTTCAGAAGCCTGGTTTGGGGGTTTCTGACATACTCCCAATCAGACGGCCCAACACACATTCCCTCACACAGAGACCACACACGTGTTAGACAGGAAAAAGAGAGTGCACGAGGGGAAGTAGAAAAACAGAAAAGGGGGAAGATATTAGAGAAAATAGAGCTAAAAAAGATGTAATAGAGTCACTTACCCACAAAAGTAGCATGGATCGCGATGTAGAAATTAGCGAAGCAAATGAGATCTGAAGGGAAGAAGGAGACTGGGGCATTATGAGTAGGGGAGGAGTTTTGAGCTCGGATCAGATGCTGGATATATGGCCGAGTCGGATCTGTGCCAGATCCAGGAACCCACAGGTTGAAGACAAATGAAGACAACTTCAGATCAAAAACTCCTCGTATTCAGTCATCTTTTAAAGACAGTTGTGCTAATACAGCAAGTGTCTGTGATTTGAGGTCTTTATCCCAGATTCTGTAGTTAAGGGGTTGAGTGCTCTGCAAGGAGGCTTCAGGTCATGGGTGGGCAATCAAGACCACAATCCAGTCCTCAGGAATCTCTTGCTTATAGTACTGAAGGGATGTAGGCCTCCCACTTCAGTAAACAGAATACAAGTCGCAAACAAACACAGCTTCAGTATTAGGAAGTGCAGCAGAGCTGTCAGTATGGAAGGACATGCAAAACACAAAGTGTGGAAGTCTGAGAGCAGTCGCTCCAGAGACCTTGGTCAAGACAACTCTGGGGCAGGGGCTGCAAAAGCACCTTTGTGCACCCAGAATCGCTGGATAAACGAAGTCCAGAGTTGCCAATCAGGATGCTCTTGGTCTTCTGATGTTTCTCCCAATGTTTCATATGGAATGTTTGCCTTTAGGGAGAAGGTTCCCAGGAGCTTCTGTCAACACCTTAGCAGCTTGGAATCAAACATGTATCTATTTTCTGGCAGCAAACCCCTAGAAAAATATCTTCTCTTACAGAATGCCATCAGGGTGAATCTGCTGCCATGTAAACAAGAATGCAAGCCATGCTCTGAGATGAGGCAAAGCAAAGAGAATGAATATCTTTTTGGAGAAATTGCTTCAAATAAGCAACAGGATTATTCACTTTAACAAGTTTTGGAAAAAGAACTGGGCATTAGCACCAATAAAGCTTTATAAAAGGATAAGAATATCTTCTCTGGAGTACTTATTTGGCTTCTGGAAGCAGGGTAATTGGACTGGCAAGTCTAGCTAACATGCATAGTTTAACATATCTGAAGATGGTGTTGGGCAATGCACCTCTCACTTTACCAATGTCCTTGTGCAACTGTGGGAGGGTGTCAGCTGAGACCCAGAAGAAATGCAAGGTTCTGGATGTCAGGCCAGCTAGTAAGCTATGTGGCGCTAGGAATATCAAAAGTCAGGAGTTCAGCAGTAAATAGTACAATGAACATCAGTTGCGAACATCCCTGGCTCTCTGTCTCCAACAGCCTCCTTTATAGGTCTACAGTGTGTTTAGTTCTGAGGTCAGGAAGGCCCATTTTTCTTGAAATGAATAATATAGCCTCCCATTCCTGTACCCAGAGGGGAAGACAAACAGAACAATGTTAGTTGGCTGGGACCTGAACTGCCTTGGGGGAACTTGTTCTCCCTATCTACAAACTTTTACTTCTCTTGCAGGCTAGGTTTAGGTCCGTGGACCAAGTGTTTTCTGTTGCCATTTGTTTTTGCAGATATGAAACAGGTCCATTAAAGCTGAATCAGGAGGATGCTTTGTAGGCCAGGCATACGTTGCCTCTAGCCAAGTAAGACACAAAGGATAAGGATAATGCTTTAAGGCAGTCTGCACAGGACTTTTCAGTGCCATGTATTCTACTTGTGAAAAACATGTGATTGCTCCAGTTGTTGCATATGCCTGGACAGGTACATACCAAAGGGTGCACTGTACTTGAAAAATGGTCTTATAAGGGGCATAGTACAATGGAATAATATCTTTGGACCCAGATGGCACATCGATGCTTATAAGTCATGCAACATGGAATCATTTTCTTACCACTGTAGACAAAGGTCAAGTACCTGTCTTCATATTACTGATGTAGTAATTTGCAGGGGTGGTCATCCTACCAAAGGATACTATTATGTACTTCTCAGCACAGAGTTTAAGACAATTGATTCTGGCAGCAGTTATCAGTCTGTGTCAAGCCCTCTTGATGGATGTCTGTGCCATGGGGGGGGGGGGGGGGTTTCAATGACTGCCCCCAATTTGCAATCATCTGCAAATCTGGTCAGCCAGAGTCCCTAAACATAAGGGAATTGAATTCAGAGAATTATGCTAAACAGGAGCAATCTCAACATTGATTGCCGAGGGGCTCCACTAGTGATTGGCCTTTTTGTGGAAATACAGACACAAACCAAAGCCCACGTAGGTACGGCAAGGTGCACGGTCTAATCAGTAAATAATCCCAACACTTGCACTGAGGAAGGCTGTTTGCCGAAACTGGTATGCTTATTTTTTGATTGTACCCTTTTGGGTGCACCAGTGTATGGGCTTATTAATAAAATTGTGCCCATGAGCTGTCTTTTCTGTGCTGGTCTTGTTTTTGTTTGGACTTTTTGTGGAAACAGCCAGTTGGCTATCCAGCAGGTGAGACAGGAGGTTATACCTAATTCAGTAAGCTTGCCTACAATGCCCACATGAGGAACTGTATTGAATGCTTTGGCCAGGTTGAAGCAGGCACTAAGCACCACTTTGTCCTCATCCATTACTTTGGTGACCTTCTCAAAGTCATCCACCAGGTTGAGTAGGCATGAGCTTCCTATGAATCAAAAGAGGTGGATCCAGACTCTGAAGGCTTCCTATGCCATCCATTATTTATTATGTCCATGTTAATTATTTCCATGGCCTAGCATACGAGACTAGTCAGGTTTACGGGTCAGTAGTTTCTTGGGTTTGTGGATGGCCTGCCCTTCTTGAGTGGGTTAACAGTTACACTCATTACCTTAGCATGAAGCCTGTTTGGAAGCTAAGACTGAATAGTGCTTATACATGCCTTAGTCATGTTTCTTGCTGTTAAGGAGACATCCTGGGATTTCCTTCGGTTCCATCGATGTGGCTGTTTTTTGCCTTACACAGTGCACTGAGAACCCATTCCCTAGTGACAGATGAGGAGCTCAAGTTGATTATATTTCTAGAGAAGTGTCTGGGGGAGAAAGCAGGATAACATTGGAGCTGAATTTAATCAGTCAGTAGGTTTGCTACGTCCTTAGGCTCAGTGTAGGTGGTTCCATTTACAGTCAGTTTGGCACATTGTTGTGCACTGCCTTTCAGGTTTTGGACACAACTGAAGAATACCATGTGGTTGTCTTCAGCCTGGGAGGCTACTTTCAGCTCAAATTTGGCTTTTGACTTAGGGCCCCAGTTGTTTGTTTAGATTGAAGAGGAGTTCTTACCTTGCTGGGCATTACAATTCCTATTTTTGGCCAGGACTTTTTTTCCTTTTGTTCTGTTACCTACTGATGTTGTGATTCCACCAGTGTGACTTGTTTGAGTTTGTTGTGAATTAACTTCGGGTAGGTACTGCAGCCTCTATATAAGTATACATATGATTGAAAATAGCTCTTGTGAATGACTTGCTGTAGGCATAGGTGTCCTCTTTTTTTTGGGGGGGGGGGTAATTTTGCCAGGGTGTACCTCAGAGGTACGAAGATTGCCTTGGAATAATTTCTAAAGTTTCAGGGTTGCTTAGTGTCCAAGGTCTTATTTTTACTTCAAAGGACACAGCTTTACGGTCTGACCTGATTACTGAGGAAATTACACTGAGAGGGGTGGGTACAAAGTTTCAGCAGGCACAAGAGAGGCAGAAGTTTCAATAGATGGCCTTAGAGCAGCTATCAGGGCTGTGACATGTGGAAGAAGCAACCATAGATCTTGAAGCAGCCCTGGGGGTAGAAAGGCTATCAAAGCAGTGGTAATAAAAATCTCTGGTACTTAATATGGAAGATCTAAAAAGAAAGAGAGGGAGAAATCTGCACAACATACAATCATCTAAGAAACAAACTCCACCTGTAGCACAGTTATTAGTTCAGAGACCTGACTGAAAACCAAAGCAGGCAGTCCCGATGTCTGCCTCCAGAAGGGTATGCTTAGGCAAGGCTGGAGTTAAACCAAGGTTCTGGGCAGGGAGGAGATGACCCTGACATTCAAATGATCTTACACATACAGGTCTCAGTGAGAACTGGCAGTGGTGCCAATGAATTAACAAGAAAATTTAATTTTGCTTCAAATACCTTCTCACAATTTTCCATTCTCTTAACTTTATGGGTAATCTGGATGAATTGAGTTTTAAAGGAATGAATTCTGAATGATGAAGTTGGGTGTCTGTCTGACCATGGGATGGACATTCCTACAAGAAAGAAAAGTTGTGCAAAATCTTACCATAACCATAGATGCCCTTTTCTTCACTGCTGAAGTATTCTTTACTTGAGGGATATCCCCTGCCAAAGGCGTCTGACGTCGGCCAGTTTACCAAAGTCTTTTGCCACTACAGGGTATGTGGTACATCTGATAGCTGCAGTCAGACATAGGCCATAAAATAGAAGTACGCATGTACCATCCTCAACACTGAATGCCCCATGAGGAAAGCCAGACTAAGTATATGAGTAGTCAATACATCCAGGAAAGACCAAAGACCAGTGGGGAAGGGAGAGGGATATAATACTGCAGCAGTGAAGAGAAGGCCATCAGGGGTTATTGAAAGATTTTGCACAACTTTTCTATGTCCTTCTATTCACTTGCTGCAGTATTCTTTACTTGAGGGAGAATAAAAGAGCTCAAGAGGGAAGGAAGGCGCAGAAGAACTCTCTACAAAACCATATGGAGATAGCATCCAGCTTATACTATTTGGTAAAGGTATGAGCAGTAGACAGGTGGCTGCTTCCAGGATGGCACTCTTATCCAATCCTTTGAAGAATGCCTCTGAAGAAGCAAGAGCTCTGGTAGAATGGGCTTTCATAGGTGCAGCAATATCCTTTCCATGGTGAGTGTAGCAAAAGGAGATTGTTTTAGAAATCCAAGAATAGATGGTCTGCTTGGATCCAGGAAGACACAGAGTCCTGGGGTGAAATTTAACAAAAAGCTGATCAGATATTTGTCCAGGTAATATCTCAGTTGTCTGTGAACAAACAGGCAGTACAGAATCCTCTCACTGTAATTTTGTGGAGAAGGGAAAAAAGGTCGGTAGTTGAACAGACTGGTTATGGGACAGCTCGTTAACCATCTAGGACATAAAGCAAGGGGTTTGTTGTCAATGATACCCCCTGCCCTTATGAAAGACCAAGAACAGGGGAACAGCCATCAGGGCTTGGAGTTCTGACACTCTTCTAGCTGAAATCAGAGCTACTAGCAAGACAGTCTTCCCATGAGCAATGTTTCAGGGAGGGTGAAGCAGTGGGTTCAAAAAGAGGAAATGTCAACTTCTGTAAAACAAAATTAAGGTCCCAAGGAGGAGGATTGGTTTCATGGGAGGCCTAATGTGGAGGACACCTTTAATAAATTGTTTGATCTCAAACCTGAATAAGACAGGCCAGCTGAGAACTGTTCACACAAATATTTCAGAACCAGTGGTATTCCCACTGCCAGTGGGTCTTGGCTCTTAGAAAGAGACACCATAGTGAAAATCTTTTACATTTGGAAAAGCAAGACTTTCTAGTGTTAGGTTTTCTGGCCACCTGCAAAACCCTGAGCACGTCCTCAGAGAAAAGGTGTTTGAAGAGAATTAGAATCCTATCACCCACAGTGTCAGTTGTAGTGTTGACCGGTGTGGATGTACAAGGGATCCTCTGTTCTGTTTGAGTAGATCCACTCTGTGGGGTAAACTGTGGTGATGGCCCTTGGCTAATTGCAGGAGAAGGGAGAACCAATGCTGTCTTGGCCAAAAGAGAGTAGCTAGCAAGATTTTTGGTTGACCCTGCCTGATTTTGAGCAGGACTTCTGGTATTAGACGAAGGGGAGGGAATGCATATAGGAACTTACTCTTCCACGAGAAGGAGAGGGCATCCACTTTCCAAGCCAAAGGACTTGGGACTCTTGCACAGAATTCTGGAAGATGTCTGTTCATAAGGGAGGCAAATAAGTCTGTGGGTGGAGTACCCCACTGGTGGACTATGATCAGGAACACATCCCCGTGAAGCATCTATTTGTGGGATTGTGTCCAGGACCTACTCAGAGAGTCTGCCACAAGATTCCTGTCGGAAGGAATGTACATGGCCTGGATTATCATGTGTTGAGCTGGGAATTCACATATTAGGAGAACCAGCCTGCACAGGAGGTAGAATCTGATGTTGTCAGTGAACAGTTTTAGTGTCCTGGGCAAAGGAGGGAATGTATAGTTTTAAGTATAGCAGCAATGCTTGCATCTCCCTTACAGTGATGTGTCCCTTTTCTGTGAGAGGGACCACCTTCCTTGGACTGTAAATTTCCCCAGGGCCACACCCCAGCCAACATCTGATGAGTCTGTGTAAAGCTCTTGGATAGGGTCTAGAGGTAGTCCTGGGTTTAGTTTTACCTGCTAGGTCCACCAGATAAGTTCCTTCTTCAAGCATGGGATGAGAGGAATAAGGTATATTGGATGAGAGTGTTGGGTCCAGACAGATTTGAGGAATCACTGGAATTTCCTCAGGTGTAGCCTTCTCAGGGGTAACCAAGGTAAAACCTAGTACCCAGAGGAATTCCCAGGCCATGATGTGGTTTAATTGCAGGAGACACAGAAAGAAGGCCTGAAGGTCCTCTGGCCTTTGGGGTGGCAGAGACGCACACACTGTCTGTTTGGATTATGCAGCCCAGAAAAATGCTGTCTTGGGATGGACTGAGGGTTGATTTTCTGAAGTTTACTGTTAAATCCAGATTTCCTAGGTGGGTAATGGTAGTCTGTAGATTCTGTTGAAGAACCCAAGGATTCAGGGCCTGTAACAAGCATGTCATCCAGGTATGGGAAAATCTGGATACCCAGAAGCCTGCAGTGAACAATAACTGGAGCCAAACATTTTGTGAACACTCTTGGGGCTGTAGAGAGGCCAAAAGGCAATGCAGAAAATTGAAAATGCCATGCACCCACAGAAAAACTGAAAAATTTCCTGTACCTGGGGTGAATGGGATGTGGAGAAAAGGCATCTTTTTTGTCTAGAGAACCCATGAATCCCTGTGGGAGAAGCAGTGGAAAATGGGTTTGTAGAGTTAGCATTCTGAAAGGGGGAACTTCTAAGAAGGTGTTGAGCTGAAACAAGTCTAGGATTGGCCTCCAGAGGCCTTCCTTTCTGGGCACTAGGAACATTCTTGAATAAAATCCTTTCCTTCTGGAGGTACAGAGAACTCTTTGAATGGAGCCCTGTTGCCACAAACCTGAGAGGAGATCTGGGAAGAGATGAAGTTGTTCTCTGGGTGGTTGTGGAATGCCCCGAAAGGTGGGTGTGGAGTGCCAAATCATAAAGTATCCTTTTTTGATTATGGAAAGGACCCAGTTGTATTGGGTAATGGCTTGCCATGTCTTGAGAGCATTTGTGAGGCGGAAGGAGAGGGGCAACATTTGCAGGGTAGTCACATACTTCCTGCTCTGTCTAGAAAGGGCTGTTTTTGTTGGGGTGGTGGTGCCTGAGGAGCCCTAGTCCTCTTGTGGTCTCTTACCTCCCCTAAAAGCTTTGCTGTGTTGGTGATCAGAAAGGCTGTGAACAAAGAAAAGCTTGGATGGAAAATTCCTATGGAACATGGGCAATGGGGAAACTAGAATGTGCTTTAAGAGTTCTTTAGACTTTTCTTGTAGGGTTTTGAAAAGAGCAGCTGTAGGTGGCCTAAACAAAGCTGTATTGTCCAGAGGGGCATC
Source organism: Protopterus annectens (assembly GCF_019279795.1). Taxonomy (NCBI): domain Eukaryota; kingdom Metazoa; phylum Chordata; order Ceratodontiformes; family Protopteridae; genus Protopterus; species Protopterus annectens. The sequence continues at coordinate 575,092,366 of NC_056736.1, forward strand.
CATTAATTTGGATTTGAAATCATCCTGCAGTGGCTGAAGTCTAAGCCAAGAGACTCTTCTGAGTACTGACATGGTAGCAGCTGCCCTAGCGCAGGCCTCAGCATCAAAGCTGTACTTGGAGTATCTTTGCACTTGGGGAGAAGCTCCTTAAAGATTCAGGGCTAAGTGTTTTCCCTCAGAATCTGGGAGGTCTGAGATAACAGAAGTTGTTTGACACAAGTGCTAGGGAGTATTTAGTCATATGTGTCAGGTGGCTGACGGCTGTGAAAGCCAAAGTGGCCGAAGTGTATGTCTTTTTCCCCTAGCCTTTCCAGGGTTCTACTCTCCTTGCCCGATTGGAGTAGGGAGGTAGAAGCGAGCATCCTGGAAGGCTTGTCAGTACCAACAGAGATGACTACCAGGTCTGCAGCTGGGCACCTAAAAAGAAATTGACAGTTTTCAGGGACTTTGTAAAAAGTCTAGCATTTTGAGAGCTGGAGCCCAAGAGTCTGAGTTTTGGGATGCATGGTGGAAAGCATCAAAAAGACTGGATGCACTGGAGGCACTGTAGAAAAGCTGGGAAGGTCCACTTGCAGAAGTTGATAATACCTGTTTTGGACATCTGAGACTTGGGAAGAATCCCACTTGAAGTGTTCAAGCATTTTCAGGACGGTTTTCCTGAAGGAAATCCCCCTCCATGAGAGGATTGCACCGACCAACTCCTTCTCATGGAAGATGCATTCCTGAGGAGAGGAAATTTGAGTAGACTAGTCTAAAGATTCTTCTTCATCAGAAGAAGATTCATCTGAAGAATCTGGGTCTCTAGCCCTCTTCTGGGAAAGCTGAGAGGTTGGGCTGGGGCCAGGCTGAGAGGGAGGCTGCTTAAGAGCCATGAAAACCTGAAAAAAGACTCTGAGAAGGCCTGCCAATCTGCAGCAGCCTCTTTAGCAGTGAAGACATGCTTTGTCTCTTGTTTTTTTCTTCACTGGAGAGACCATCTTTTGTAACATTAGGGTACCAGATGAATGTCTGAATTAGAAGACTTCAGGCTGGAGCAGACCGGTAGCAGACATGTATGGTAAATCCCTGGGATCCTTGATGCAATCGAGCCTGGTTTCCCCCTCAACATCTACATCAGACATCTGTTCCACCTCTTGAGATGTGCTCACAGCAGAAGTCAAGGAAACCTCAGAAGTGGGTTTGGCCTGTGACTCCATGCCCAAAATCGGGCAAGCCTCTGAAGATGCATCGGATGGGAGAGGTGCAGCGGAAAGTATAGGCCGAGGTTTCTTGGCCTTATGCTTCGCTGGCTTGGCTTTGGGCCTCGAGCAACCCTCCATGCGCTTAGTTAACAACTTAAGCTGTTTGTTTTCCAGATATACAGTGACAAAAGCCTACTTCTAAGGGTCTTAGGAACGATCTAGCAAATACTGTACAACTTCTGGTCGTGGTTGGGGCCTTGGCAAAAAATAGAGACTGGGTATGGCTGTCCTTATGTGGAATTTGTCTTCCACACTCGCACTTGCCCTTCCTGAATGACATAAATAGCAGGAAAAACAAATTCCCCAATGGGACACTTATCTGAAAGCAGAAGTTGGAATCACTGGAAACTATACGACCAGCAGTTAGAGTTGACGTTCTGACTGGCGGCAGAAAAGTTCTGAGAATGGTGTGTATGTACATCTATTTTATAGCCTATGTCAGACTGCAGCCGTCAGATGCACCATGTGGCAAAAGACTTTTGTATACTGGCCGACGTCTGGCACTTTCTGGTGGGGATATCCCTCAAGTAAAGAAAAGTGCAGCAAGTGAATAGAAGCTATACACTTATGTTCTAAAAAGGCTTTAAGGTTTCTAGCCTTCCCAAATTAAAATGTCTTCTGTACACACAGATTTACATATGTATACATACATGACAGCATATGTACATACACACACATCTAATATGGAATACATTTGGAGCATCGAAAGGAAAGACTTTAAATGTGCAAAACATCAACTACATACAAGTAAACAATACACATTCTATGAAAGGAAGTAATACCCCCTACATAGGGATCTGTGCCTCCCACACCCCTGATAATTACATACAGTGGATATAAAAAGTGTACACACCCCTGTTAAAATGTCAGGTTTTTGTGATATAAAAAAATGAGACCACAATAAATAATTTCAAAACTTTTCCCACCATTAATGTGACCTATAACCTGTACAATTCAATTGAAAAACAAATCTGTTAGGAGAATAAATATAAAACTAAAAAAAGTACAATAAGCTGGTTGCACAAGTGTGCACACCCTTAAACTAATACTTTGTTGAAGCACCTTTTGATTTTAATTACAGCATTCAGTCTTCTTGGGTACACACCTGCCCATCAATTAAAGAGACTCTGATTAACCCCAAATAAAGTTCAGCTGTCTTAGTAGGATTTTCCAGACATTTACTCAGTTGCCTGCTACAGCAAAAGCTATGGTTCGCAGATAGTTTACAAAGCATCAAAGGAATCTCATTGTTGAAAGGTACAAAAAAATTTCCACAGCATTGGACATACCATGGAACAAAGTGAAGATGGTCATCAAAAAGTGGAGAAAATATGGGACAGCAGTGATGTTGCAAAGAAAATACAGTTGTGTACACTTACAATAAATGCAGATGTTCGAGTGTACTCACTGCTCCAACCATCACTTGTGGGTTATCCCCTGCTGGGTCTCTGCTGACCTGAATACCACAGTAAAGGATTTCCTCCTGCGTCGGCTGCAGGTCGCCCAAGACTGATGTCAGGTCATCAGGGTTATAAAGAGAGGCAGCCGCCATTACATCAGTTTTTCTTGCCCCCAACCTATAGGAGCACTGCTAAGAAGGCCTGAAGAAAGCTAACCTGGGGTAGGCCATTAGCTATGATGGAAATAAAGAGGGGGAAGGTGGGAGAGAAACAGGATTGCAACAGTGAATACACTCAAACATCTACATTTATGGTAAGTGTACACAACTGTATTATGCTCTTCATGTTTCACTGTTGCAGTCATCACTTGTGGAAAGATTCTCAAAGCTGAAAAGTAGAGTGGAAGGAAAGAAGGGAAGGAGCCAGAGTCTAGGCTTGCACTGCTTTAAGTGAAAGACACAATGCCCTGCAAGACTGCCGAAGCAAAGCCTACCCTGGATTTGAAGAAAATAGCCAGTTAGTAGTGTTTTGTGAAGGTGTGAACTGATGTCCAGATGGCAGCTTCTAAAATATCCTTGGTAGGAACGCCTCTAAGGAAGGCAGTGGAAGTTGATACTGCCCTAGTAGAATGGGTTCTGACTGACGGGGGAGGTATCTTCCCATGAAAGGAGTAGCACAAATGGAAGCAGTGTGATACTCATTCAGAAATGGTCTGCTTGGATACAGTTTCCACTCTGCCCCTAGGGCGAAGCTAACCGGCAGCTGGTCAGCCTTTCTGAAAGACTTGTTCCTATCCAGATAGCATCTAAGCTGTCTGTGCACATCTAAATGTATGGAAAATCCTTTCCTCCCCTATTTTATGGGTTTGGAAAGAAGGGAGAGAGATGGATAGCCTGATTAAGGGCTATGTTAGATACCACTGGAGGCAAAAATAACGTGTTGGTTCTAAGAGACACCGTTTCTGCATGGAAAATAATGAAAGGTTCAATGGCCATGAGAGCCTGTAGCTCGGAAACCCTCTTGGCTGAGGTTATGTTCAGCAGGAAGGCAGCCTTCCAAGAAAGGTGCTTTATTTCTGCTGAGGCAGCTGGTTCAAAAGGAGATAAAGCCAGTTTTTCCAGGACAAAGTTCAGGTCCCATTCTGGAGTGAGTGGCCTTCTAGTTGGTCTGATGTGTGACACCCCTCTAAGAAATTGTTTAAACAGGGGATGGGAGAAAGTACAGTTGTGTACACTTACCATAAATGTAGATGTTTGAGTGTATTCACTGCTGCAGTCATCACACTTGGGTCATCTGCCTGCAGGTAGCCCTCCGTTGGTCCGAATACCAGAATCTTAGTATTTCTGCATCGGATGCTGTTGCTTCTTCCATAACGTCAGGTCGTCAGGGGTATAAAACAGGCAGCCGATGCCATTACATCAGTTTTTCTTGCCCCAAATGTCAGGAGCCCCCAAATAGGGAGCTGGTATATGGTGGGGAACCCACCAGTAAAAAGTAAATACCAATGCCATTAGGAATGGCCATAGAGAAGAGAGATAGGCAAACCAGGACGTGTTTCACTGTTTGCAGTCATCACACTTGGGTTGATTCCCAAAGCTGAGGAAGGGTACAGGCAGTCAAGAAGTGTTAGGGCTGGCTAGTAGGCCCTGCAAGACTACTGTAGCATATCCAGCCCTGGATTTAGAAAAGATAGGCAAGTGGTAATGCTTGGGGAAGGTGTGTACAGAACCCCAGGTTGCAACTTCCAGAATGCCCTGGTAGGGACTCCCCTGAGAAATGCTGAAGAGGTGGAAGTAGCCCTAGTGGAATGTGGTCTGATCCCCTGTGGTGTAGGTTTTCCATGGTGCTTGTATCAGAAATGGATGCGGTGTGCTATCCATTTGGAAATGGTTTGTTTTGAAATGGCCTTACCCTACCCCCTGTAGCAAAGCTGACTAGCAGCTGGTTAGATTTTCTGAAAGGCTTAGTCCTGTCAAGGTAGACCCTGAGCTGTCTGTGCACGTCCAAGGAGTGCGGGATCTTTTCCCATTTATTCTAAGGATTAAGGAAGAAGGATGGCAAATGGATGGATTGATCTAGAGCCACACTGGACACCACCTTATGCATAAAGGATGGGTTAGTCCTGAGGGAAACCTTGTCAGCATGGAAAATAATGTAACTCAAACACTCTTCTTGCTGAAGTTATGGCTAAAAGCAAGGCTGCTTTCCAAGACAGGAAATTTAACTCTGCTGAGGCAGCAGGTTCAGTACAAAGTTGAGGTCCCAGGCAGGGGTGAGTGCTCTCCTAGGGGGCCTTAAGTTGTTAGCCCCTCTCAGGAACTGCTTGATGAGAGGGTGAGAAAATAGAGGTGGCACAGTATTATAATGAGCTGAGATGGCAGAGGTATGAATCTTAATGGAGAAAGATAGGCTTCTGTGGAGTAGCTCTGCCAGGTAATCCAGGATTAGAGGTAAGGAGGGCACTGCTGTGTCCTTCTCTTGAGACCGATTCCAAGAACAATATCTTTTTCACTTTTCAGCATAGGATTTCCTAGTACTAGGCCTTCTGGCTTCAAGAATGACATCCAGCACCTGTTTGCTGAGGGTTGCTGGTGGGGTAGTCAAGGGATAAGCCAGGCTGCAAGGTTTAGGGTTTGCAATTTTGGATTCAAAATCTGTCCCTCCTGCTGAGACAGCAGGGTGGGAGTCTTGTGAAGGTGCCAGGGTGGCACTGTCAGGCTGCGTAAGAGTGGGTCCCAGTGTTGGCGTGGCTAGTCTGGGGTAATAAGAATTGCCCTTGGCCTGTCCTGTTTTATCTTGAGTAGTACACTCAAGAGAAGGGGCATGAGGGGGAGGCATAAATTGAGAGGTTTACCCATTGAAAGGATAGGGAAAATCCACCTTACAGGCCCTGCTGTGAGGGTTCCTGGTGCAGTATTTGCTCAACTGGTGGTTCTCGGGGAAGGCAAAGAGGTCCACCTCTGGATCAGATGGTCAAAGGTGTTGGCCTCCAACTTCCACTCATGTGGGTCTAGGAGATTTCTGCTCGAGTCTGCCAGTGAATTTTGTTTGCTTGGCAGGAACTGAGCTTGTAGAAGCACTTGGTTGCTCAAGGCTGTGTTCCACAGGGCCATGGCTAACCTGCAGAGTGGGTAAGAATGGGTTCCCCCCTGCTTGTTTATGTATGACATAACTGTGGTGTGGCCTGTTTTTATAAGCAGCTGTCCTGGAAGGATTAGGTATTTGAAGGCTGTCAGAGCATTCTGTACAGCTAGCATCTCTTGACTGATGTGCAAAAGACTCTGGCCTGGGCTCCAGTGGCCCTGAATGCATTTGCCTGCCATGTGAGCCCCCCATGCATAGTCTGATGAGTCTGTTGTCAGGGTTTGGGCAGCGAGGGGTTGAGTGAAAAGCAGTCCCTTGTTGTGGTTGCATGCTTCTGACCACCAAAGGAACTCTGCCCTTAGACAAGGTATGATAGGAATGACAAGTTTCCAGGTCCTGAGAATGTTGGCACCAAAGACTTTTTAAATACCACTGAAGTTTCCTCATATGCAGTCTTGCATATGGAATTAGCAGAATACAGGAGGCCATGAACCCTAAAGGCTTGCAGTATTTTCCTTGCAGAGAGCCGAGTTCTGGTGGCCATTTGTTTGTAGTAGTTTGTCAGATAGACCTGTTTTTCTCTAGTGAGAAATATCATCTGGGAAGTTGTGTCCAAGCTTGCTCCCAGGAATACAATCTTTTGACTGGGTACCAGTTGTGATTTCTTTTCATTAATGTTGTACCCCCAATGAAGTGAGAAGACTTTTTACAAATGCCAGGTGCTAAAGTAGCAATTCCTCACTGTCCGCCTAAATTAGGCAGTCATCCAAGTATGGGAAAATTTGGATATTTCTCTGCCTGCATTATGCAATGGCTGGAGCCAGGCACTTTTTGAATACTCTGGGTGCAGTAGATAAGCCAAAGGGAAATGCAGAGAACTGATAATGCAAGTAGTGCATAGAGCCTGCCCTGAAACATAGACATTTCCTGCAGGACTCCCTTATGGGGATGTGCAGATAAGCTTCTTTTAAGTCTAGAGTGACTAACGAAGCATCCTTGGCTAGCATGGGGAGAAGCTGTTGCTGGGTAAGCATCTTGAATTTTGGGATCACCAGAAAGGTGTTGAGAATTGAAAGATCCAGGACTGGGCGCCAAGAGCCCTCCTTTCTGGGCACCAGGAAAAATCTGGAGTAGAAACTCTGATCCCTTTGTTCTACTGGAACAGGTCGAATAGCTCTGATATTGAGCAGGGAAAGTACTAGCTTTTGAGCCTCTGCCCACTGGTTTGGAGGAAGGTCTGGAAACCCTCTTGGGGTTGGCAGTGAATGGAAGTAGAATTTGTACCCTTGGGATAGAATGTTTAGGACCCATCGGTCCTGAGTAATGGGCATCCAGTTTTTTGCATGAAGGGCAAGCTTTCCTCCTAGGGACACAAGTAATTGGGCAGGGCTGGGAAGGATAAATGAAAAGTCATTGTGAACTTTTTTCCATAAGAAACAGCTTAAGGGCATAAGGTCCCTGTTTTTGGGGTGGGGGCACTCCATTGTTTAGATCTCTGCATACCCTGAGACTGTAGTCTGGGTGGCCCGTTTCCCATGGGTCTGGGAAGGCCTGGAAGGGGCTGGAAAGGACCGGTTTTTAGACAGTCAATGCCTACTGAATCTAGGTAGTTGCACTTGTAAGAATTCTTTGACAGTTTGCATAGATTTAGCTTTTTCTTCCATATTTTTAAGAACAACTTCTGCTTTGGTGCCAAACAGTCCTTATTTAAAGGAGTGTCTAGTAATTTGGATTTGACATGATCTGGCAAGATTTGTTCCTTCAGCCAAGCATGCCTTCTCAGTACAGACTCAGTGACTGCAGCCCTGCAAGATGCTTCTAGGGCATCAAAACCACACTGCAAAGTAAGCTTACTAACTTGGTTAGCAGAATGCATTAAGCTCTTGTAAATCTTTATTTTCTGCACAATCTGGAAATGCCATTTTTTGTTTAATTAGTTCCATAATATGCTGCTAGTACTTCAACATGTGAAACTGGCAATTCAATCCCCTGATGGCAAGAGTTGCAGAGGTATAATATACCTTCTTACCCCATTTGTCTAAAAGTCTGGAATCCCTGTCCGAAGGGGTAGGATTTTTGGCTGTAGTAGCCTTAACACCTTTAGGTCCCTGGGAAATGGTCTCTGTATCAGCAGTAGGATTCTTGAAGAGAAATTTTTGAGACTCAGGTACTCTGTAGTACCTTGTCAGGTTTCCTAGGGGCTGGGGATAATGTATCTGGAGTAAGAGGATTCTATAAAAACATCTACAACATCCAGGATGGGGGGGGGGGTATAGCTAGAGGCCTGTGCTGAGGCAACTCTCAAAATTCTCTGAGTCTCTTTTTGGACTGAGGATAGTCTTGGCATTCCCAGAGGAAATGCTCTCAAAGTATGCCCAGTTTCAACAAAATAAAAATCCTCTGGAGGAGAGGCAGAGGGAATGGATTCCTCTGCATCTGATCCTCATAGGCTGATAAGGGCATGTCCTGATAATCAGAAGGATCAGAATCATCGGACTCCTGGTCTGGAGAATCTAAAGGAAACTCAATTCTTTGTCTCTTAGCAGGGGAAGGCTGGCTTCCCCTAATTAGGGTAATAAGGTCTTCACCCATTCTAAGCATTTGTTTTTGTGGCATGGGAGCTTGAGCATGTGCTTTGGTCATCGGTTTTCTAGCTGTAGTGCGTACTCTGGGCCTAAGAAACTCAGTCGTTTTAGCTAAAATCAAAGTCGTCAGTTTGATTCAAACATCGGTAGGATGGAATACACCCACAGAAGCTGGTGCCTGCACAGCAGCTCAGGACCCATCCAAGGTAGAGACACCCAAAGGTTCCATAGTCGAAGAAGCATCTCGTGGCATACCGGACTCCGAATGGGTCTCAGCAAAGGCCTATGAATCCATAGAAGCGGGCATCAAGGGTTGCAAAGGCACCCCACAGAGTACCACTGGACTGGCAACTAGCTTAAAGCATTGTCGGCAGTTTTGGACCTATGCGGTCTGTCTCTATCTTTATGTTTACGTTTTTTCAGAAGATCGGTAGTCGGATGGCTTACTGAAGCCATTTTGGAATACGGAGAACAAGAGCGAAAGAAATTAGCGACAAAGATAGCCCGACGATGAATGGTACGGGTGTTAAACAAGGCACAAAACCGACAGTGAGGGACGTTGTGGTCTGGGCCTAAACAGGTAATGCAGTAAGAATGAAAATCTCTGTGAGGTACTTGCTTTCCACAGGCAAGACAATTGTTAACTTTTTCTGACATCAGAGCAAGAAAAAAGGATCCCCAATGGGGTACTTGGCTTTAGAAGACTTCAGGATTATAACTCTAAAATGAAAAATTTCAGGTAGTGGCCAACCAGCACTTGTGAACTGCTTCTGCTTCGGGCTCCTCCACGGCAAGAAAGACTGATGTAATGGCGTCAGCTGCCTGTTTTATACCCCTGCCGACCTGACGTCATGGAAGAAGCAACAACATCCGACGCAGAAATAGTAAGACTCTGGTATTCGGGCTGGCTGAGGGCTACCGGCAGGCAGATAACCCAAGTGTGATGACTGCAACAGTGAAACACGAAGAACATCATAGGTTGCTCTGATGGGGAATGAGCAGACATAGCAGAGGCATGCATTTTGATAGAGGAGTATGACAATCCCTTCTGCACAAGCTCTGCTAGATAGTCCAGAACCAAAGTGAGAGTGACATGGGTGCTACTTTCACCCTTATTGTGGCACAGTAAAGCTCTTCCATTTTGCAGAATAGGATTTCCTGGTGCTGGGCCTCCTGGCCTCCTTAATGATATCCAGAACCTGCTTGCTCAAAGATGGCCTGATATCTTGCCTCTGGGGTATAAGCCATGCGGATAGGCTGAGTGTTTAAAGATATGGATGCAGTACTCACCCTTTTTGCTTGGGCTAGCAGCCTTTCTGTGAGAGGCAGGCTCATGGGTAGCTCCTTGGTCAGGCTGAGGAGTAAGGGGTACCAGTGCCGCCTGGGCCAGTTTGGGGTAATGAGGATAGCCCTTGGCCCTATCTCCCTGATCTTTAGAAGTACCCTGGGAATCAGTGGCAAGGGAGGGAAGGTGTACACAAACAGGTAGCCCCAGTGAAAAGAGAGAGAATCCACATTCTAAGCTTGTGGGTGGAACTCCCTGGAGCAGAACCTGGTCAGCTGTCTGTTTTCTACTGTTACAGAGAGATCTACCTCCGACGCCCCCCAGAGGTGTATGATTGTGAGGAAGGTCTCCTTGTGTAGCTGCCACTCATGGGGGTTGAGGGCACTTCTGCTGAGGTGGTCTGCCAGTGTTTTGTGTTCCCCACTGGGCTATCAGATGTAGTCCCATCACTGAGGCTGTCAGATAGGCATAGCTAGGCGACAAAGGGGGTAGAAGTGTGTTCCCCCGTTTGCTGATGTACCACATGACCATGGTGTTGTCTGTTCTGATCAACAGCATTCCTGGTTTGAGGTGTACTTTGAAAACTATTGTAGCCCTGTGCACTGCCAGCATTTCCTTCAGGATATGGAGGGTTAGATCTCCCTGATCCCAGGTGCCCCGAGTGCATACGTCTCCGAAGTAAGCCCTCCCAGGTAGTGTCTGAGGCATTGAAGGTGATGGTCTGGCCTTGGGGAAAGGTGACAAAGGTTAGACCTCTGTTCAGGATACAGACTTCTGCCCACCATAAAAGCTCCTTCCTTAAGCAGGGAATGAGAGGCAGCTGGTGCTCCAGTGAGTGTTGGCACATAGGTTTCTGAGGAACCACTGTGGTTTTCTCATGTGGAACCTGGCCAAAAACACCAACAGGATGTCATGTACCAGAGTGTTTTTGCAGGAGCTTCTTTGCTGTGAGGTGCATCCTGCAAGTTAGCTGAGAAAAGTAGTGGAGGATAAAGCTCTGCTTCGCTGGAGAGAGGAAGGCTCTTTGGGTAGATGTGTCCAGGAGAGCTTCTAAGAAGGTTCTCTGTCTTGTGGGCTAGAATTGGGATGTTTTCCCTGTTGATGGTAAATTCCCCAGAGAGGTTAGGAGGGCTTGGACAAAGCTAAGATCCTGCAAGAGCTTCTCCTTGGTGTCCGCCTGGATGAGACAGTCATCCAGATAGGGGTAAATCTTACGTTTTGCTGTCTGCAAAGGCACTTGGTGAAGACTCTTGGAGCAGTAGATAAGTCAAAGGCCACCACAACAGAGAACTGCAAGTGTACTGAGCCTGCTCTGAAGCATAGGAAACTCCTGCAGGACTCCCTTATGTGGACATGGAGGTAGGCATCTTTCAGATCTAGGGTCACTAGCCAAGCATTTGGTGCCAACATTGGCAAGAATTTTTGAAGGGTTAGCATTTTGAATTTTGGCACTAGGAGGGACAGATGTAATGTGAATAGATCTAGAATAGGGCACCAGGTGCCCTCTTTTCTGGGTACTAGGAACAACCTTGAGTAAAAACATTTTCCCACTTGTTCCTCTGGTACTGGCTCCACTGCTCCCTGAGCACAGAGTTTTTGAATCTGGCGGATGGCCTCTGTCTTCTGATTTGCTGGTATGTCTGGAAACCCTGAAAATCTGGGGTTCTCTATGAAAGTGAATCTGTACCCTTGGGAATGATGTTTAGGACCCACTGATCTGTTGTGATGGTTTGTCACATGCTTAAGAATAGGGAAAACCTTCCTCCTAGCCTGTTGGGGGGGGGCAGAGGGGAGTCATTGCAAGTCCTAAGGGTAGTAAGTGGACTTAGAACTCCCTTGTCTAAGCGTAGTAGAGGTCCACTGTCTAGGCCTCTGTTGGCTTTGCTGCTGTTGCCTGGAGGGCCTATCTCTGCACCCTCTCCTTTGCACAGCTTTTGCTTGGGCAGGAAAGCAACAGGGCTTGGTAGGAAAGTGCCTGCTGAATCTGGGGGGGTACCTGCAAGAAGTCTGACCATCTGCATTGACTTGGCCTTGTCTTCCATTTTCTTAATCACGTCCTCTGCCTTAGGGCTGAACAATTGTTACCTTTCCAAGGGGGCACCCAGAAGTTTTGATTTAACCTTGTCAGGCAAAGGTTGCTCTCTCAACCATGCATGCCTTCTAATGATTGATATAGAAACTGCAGCCCTGCTAGAGGCTTCCAAAGCATCAAATCCGCAATGCAGTGAATGCTTGGGCCACTTGAGAGCTGGAGTGAATCAGACAGAATAATTGTGCAAAATCTTACCATAACCATAAATGTCTTTCTCTTCCATGTTGCAGTATTCTAGTAATGGGATTTTCTGCCCTCAGGTGACTCATACGTCGACTCCTATACAAAAGCTTCAGCTTGGCTGTTGCAGTGTGCATGGGACGTCACACATATGCCATAAACCAGGGGCCTTAAATGTGATGTCTGCATGCACAATCCTCAGAACTTGACAGCCAGCAGGCAGAGAAAAAGGGCCTCGCAGGAGTAATGCCAGTGGTTTTTAGGTGCGCGACCTGGTGACCTACTGTACAGTGGATAGGACAGGTAAGAGAAAGGAGCTGAGGGGACTGGTGGGTGGGAAGGAATACTGCAACATGGAAGAGAAGGCCATCTATGGTTATGGCAAGATTTTACACAACTATTCTATGTCCTTCTATTCCTACGTTGCAGTACTCTAGTAGTGGGAGTGTACCGTAACTTATACGGATGAGAGACTGGTGGTATTTGAAGAGGATTCAACAAGACCCTGGAGGACTGCCCAGATAAATCCTGCTCTAGCTCTAGAAATTTGGTCCAGCTTGTAATATTTGGTGAAAGTGTGGATAGTGGCCCATGTGGCTGCTTCCAAAATGGATGCTGTGTCTAGACCTTTCATGAAGGCCTTTGATGTGCCCACCGCCCTGCTGGAAGGGGCCTTTACTCCCACTGGAGGGACCTTTCCATGGAAGGAGTAACAAAGGCAAATAGTTTTCCTAATCCAGTATGCGATGGTTTGCTTGGAGACTGCTTTGCCCAGGGCTCTAGGGTGAAAGGAGACAAAGAGTTGGTCAATTTTCCTAATGGTTTTAGTTTTGTCCAGGTAGAATCTTAACTGCCTGTGCATGTCCAAGGAGTGCAGAAGTTTCTCCCCTTCATTAGAGGGGAAGGGAAAGAGGGTGGGTAACTGGGTAGATTGTTCATGGACCACTTTGGGTATAAGAGGGATTGATTCGCTGGGTTACCCTGTCTTTGTGGAAGACTGATTGAGGGGGGCAGACCATTAAGGCCTGCAACTCTGACACCCTTCTGGCTGAGGTGATGGCCAGCAGCAGGACTGTCTTCCATGTACACATCTGTAGGGAGGAGGCCCCAGCTGGTTCAAGAGAGTGCTGGGTTAGTTTCCTTAAGATGTAGTTCAGGTCCCAGGGCGGAGGGATAGGTTTCTTTGGTGGTCTCATGTGTAAGACCACTTTAAGGAAGAGCTTTACGTTGAGCCTGGCTAAAAGGGGGGGGGGTCGAGGGGGTGGGCAGGCAGGCTGATATAGCAGAAACGTGTACTTTGAAGAATAAGAGAGTCCACCATTAATCAACTGACACATGTAGGACATAACCAGGAGGAACTCAGCAGAGCAAGGGTCCCTTCCCTTGTGCAAATACCATTTAGCACATCTTTCCCCACTTAGCCAGGTAAGAATTTCTGGTGGTAGGTTTCCTTGCCTCCCTTAGTACAGAAAGCATGTCCTCTGAGTAGTGGTGTCTGAAAGGGATTACAAGTTTATCACCCACAGTGACAGAGACAACATCTGCAAGTGTGGGTGTAGGAGAGTTCCTTTGTCTTTTGTCAGTAGGACCACCTTGTAGGGTAACTTGAAGTGATTGCCCTTGGCTAGCTTGTGAAGTAGGGGGGGGACCAGTGCTGCCTTGGCCAGTAGGGAGTCACTAACAAGATTTTTGGTTTGTCCGTCTGTATTTTCAGGAGGAATTTCTGAATCAGTTGGAATGGGGGGGGGGGCATAAAAAAATTCCCCTCCCAAGAGATGCTGAAAGTGTCCACTCTCCATGCTAGAGGGGAGTAGGCTTTTGAGCAGGAGGTCTGCAGTTGCCTGTTCTGGGGGGGGGGGGGAGGCAAACAGGTCTATTTGTGGAGCACCCCACTGGTGGACTATGTCCAGGAAGACCTCTCTGTTCAGCATCCATTCGTGCTGAGGCGAGGAGGTCCTGCTCAAGAGATCTGCTTGGTGGTTGTCCTGTGAGGGGATGTAGGCCGCTGCCTGCAGGACTAAATTGTGGTGAGAGGCTAGGTCCCATAGCAGCAAGGTTAGTCTGCACAGCGGAAAGGCTTTTGTTCCTCCCTGTTTGTTGAGGTATCACATAACTGTGATGGTGTTGGTCACTATCAGGAGCACGCCTGGAACCAGAAGGGGAAGAAAGGTTTTCAGCGGTAAGAAGACTGCTGTCATTTCCCTGATACTGATGTGCTTGGCCTGTAGAGAGGGATGCCACTTTTTTTGAATTCTGCAGGAAGCCAGGGTTGCTTCCCAACCTGAATCTGAGGCATCTGTATGCCTTGTTTGGTTTGGGGTGGGTGGCTGTAGAGGGATTCCATGGTTTAGTTGGACTTTCTGGATCCACTAGCTGACTTCTGCCTTTAGACAGGGAAGGAGGGGAATGACCTGCTCTAAGGGATGAAGATGTTGGGGTGATATGTTTTTGAGATACCACCGAAGCTTGCACATGTGCATTCTTGCCAGTGGTAGCATGGGGATGGTAGTTGCCATTAAGCCCAGGAGACTGAAGAATTGCCTTGCCGTCACCTTCTGGGACACTAGGGTTTCCTGAAAGTGGGAGGTCAGAGAAAGAACCCTGCCCTGTGGGAGAAAGACCTTCATATTGTCTGTTCTGATTCTGCAGCCTAGGAAGATCTTTTCCTGGCCTGGGACCAGGGAAGATTTTGGCAGGTTGATGGTAAAACCTAGATTCTGCAGAAGGGACATGGTGAAGTGTAGATGCCTTGAGAGAGTATCTCTGGTCTCCGCCAGAATCAGGATGTCTTCCAGATGGGGGTAAATCTGGATTCCCTGGGTTCTGCAAAAGGCAATTGCTGGGGCTAGGCACTTTGTAAAGACTCTGGGGGCCGTGGATATATCAAAGGGCAAGGCAGTAAATTGGAAGTGAGAGGAAGGGCCAGAGAAATGTAGGAATGGTCTGTGAGAGGTCCTGATGGGTATATGCAAGTAGGCCTCTTTTAGATCTAGGGTGGCCATGAAAGCTTTGGCTGGAATAAGGGGCAGCAGAGTGGGGTGAGAGCATTTTGAAGGAGGGTACCTGAAGGTGAAGATTTAGGTAGGACAGGTCCAAGATGAGACTCCAGGGCCCATCTTTTTTGGGGACCAAGAAGAGATGGGAGTAGAACCCCTTTCCCTCTTGTCCTGAGGGAACAGGTTCTATGGTGCCTAGCATTAGAAGGTCTGCTAGAATTTGTGGCATGAAGTGGGCCTGGTTTTTGTGAGGGAATAGAATGCCTTTTTTTTGGGGGAGGGCTTACCTTCCAGGATAGGAAGTACCCTTTTTTGGATAGTGGATAAGGCCCATTGGTCTGTGGTGTTGGACTGCCAAAGGGGAAGACCGTGGGAAAGGCGGGCCGAGAGGGGAAGGTGGGCAAGGCAGTCACGCATTACTGGGGCTTCCTCTCCCCTGAAAGGATTGTCTGGGGTGATGAGGTGGAGCAGAAGATCTGAAGGTGGTGGGTCTTCTGGCCCCTCTTCTAGATCTGAAAGAGGAGGTAGCAGACTGAGGATTATGCCTCACAAAAGTAGCTTTAACAGGGTAGTTCCTATAATACTTTGGAATGGGTGAAACCAAAAGATGCTTTATGTCCTGTAGTTCTTTACTTTTTTCCTGCAGATTTTTGAAAAGGACTGTAGACTGTTTACCAAAAAGGACATTGTGGTCCAGTGGTGCATCCAGGATCCTGGACTTGAAATTCTCTGGGAGGTTCTGAAGTCTTAGCCAAGAGTACCTCCTGAAAACAAAGGCAGATGCTTCTGCAGCATCTTACCTGCATGTGCAAGGAGAGCTTGGATGTAATGTCAGTCTTAATGGGGCTTGTCAGGCAGAGATGCCAACATGGAGGAGGCTTGAGAAACCAAATCTAGTGCATACTTAGTCATATGGGTTTAATAATTTATGGCCCTGAAGGCCAAAGTGGAAAAAGTATATACCTTCTTTCCCATCCTAGCCATATACTTGCTATCTTTATCTGTCGGTAAGAGGGAGGCAGAAGGCAGCAGTCTAGATTGCTTAATCTGCAGTGGTGGCAATCACAGCTGGGTCCGCCAAGGGTGGCTTAACCAGGAATTTCTGGTCCTCTGGTACTTTATAAAAGCAGTCAGGACACATGGGGGCTTGAGGGTAGGAGTCTGGGGCCTTAGAAGCTGAGATGAAGGGATCCAAGCAGGCAGAACCGGGGGGACTGCCGAATGGGACGGTGATTCTACTTGAAACTACTACTGTTCAATTAAAAGTGCACTGGAACTTAGAAAATTGCCACATTGTTTACATGACTAATTGTATTTTATTTTATTCTACAAATTGGTTTTAAATACCATTTTAAATCAGTTGAAATTTACGTGTATATTTTGTTTCCATCATCATACATACATTTTTCTTATTTTTATTTTTTTCTGGTTCTTTTTTCCACTTTATTAAAAATGATGTGTAATAACAATACTAACTTAATTATACAATTATACAGGTTTTTAGGGTTCTTGAACACAGACCTGAAGAAGTCTAGAAGGACGAAAGCGATCTTTAACAATAGGTTATGAAAATAGAAATTGATTTTTACATGCAGAATGTATATGTATATATTTATATATATTTTTTGATTGCCAAATGAACTAAGGTTGATATATTTCCAGCCATGTAGTATATTGTCTTGGATAAAATCAGACTTAATCTACTTAATAATTTGATTAAATAAGAGGTACCACATCATTATAAATTTTATTTAAAGTACATAAGGGTTGTATATTATTATGACAGCTACTAGGTAGGGCAGGACCAGCTCAAATGTCACAGTGATGGGGGAAGGGATGTGAATTTAACGTGTACCAATAACACTGTTTTAAAGCACAATAAACCATTCCCATGCCTTTTAAAAAGTATATATATATATATCTATATATATATATATATATATATATATATATATATACATATACACATATATATACATATATATAGATATATATATATATATATATATATATATATATAGATATATATATATATATATATATATATATATATATAGATATATATATATATATATACATTTAGAAAGCTTGTGAGGAAATTATTACTCTATTTTTGTTTTACTTGGATCGCTTGTCTGTGTACTTAAAGGATTTTCGACTGGAAACAGACTGCCTGCCTTGCTTGGATTACTTTTGAATACTTAGTAATGCTGTCCAATTTTGTTTTCTATTACTTTTTGTTTTGTTTTGACTTAAGACGAGTTTACGTTCACTACTTCTACTACTATTGTCTGATCTGATTAATATACAGTGATTAACTATAAATATACGGACTGAAAATCTTCCACACAGAGAAGTTTCTTACACTGTTTTGTTTTTGGACCCACTACACTTTAGTGGGTTGTTTTGAGACTTCGGGGATACCACGGAGATTGTTTCTTCCTAATCCTTTCTGACCACCTCTGATTCTTACAGTTATCACACAATATTTTATATGCTCTACCAATTATTTCTTTTTTTATTAGCAGGTTCTGTTCTAGATTCTATTAAAACTCTACCAGTGCTGGTCTTTCATTTAGAACCCCCCCTTTCTTTCTATTACCTCAAAGACCTATGGTGTCATATAAATGGGGGGAAAGAATTAAAGATATGTTGGTGCATGCTCAGTTTAGATTTCCTGCAATAAGGTTGAATAAACATTATCAAATTTAGGTTTTAGAGCTTGTGGACATTGTAGTATATGCAGTCATACAGTGCGTTCCTTTGATGAAATAAATGGACAAAAGTTTGATTGGCAGTTTTGGCTGTTTGAAGGAATTATTTATGTACTTAGATGTGAATGTAATCTATTTTATATAGGGGAATCTAAACTGAGTTTTCATGTTAAATTTTTAGCACATTTAAGAAATATTAGAAATGAAAATGTGGAAAGCTCATTAGGATTACATTTTAAAATGTATCACAAAAGTAATGGGAGTAAATTAGAGGGTACTATTTTGGAAAAAGTGCACTGTGAAAGAGGCATGTGTTTAAAAAGTAAATTACAATGGAAAGAAGCACTTTTTATTTTAAAACTTGACACCTTGCATCCTAATAGGTTAAACAGAGAGCCTAATTGGAAACGGCTCTTGTAATGAGTTGTTCTTAATCGTTTTATTGACCTTGTTTTAATATATAAATGAAGTGAAAAACTGGTATGGTTGTACTCTGTTAAAGGCATTTGCCGAGGCGCTAGAGAGAAGTCAAGTTTGTTACTGCAAAAATACATTTCTTTGTTTTTAGATCTACTGGCCGAGTCGTCTTTTGGAACTAGTTTTTATTCTGTGGTCATCTGTCTTCCTAATCCTTTCTGACCTCCTCCTAATTCCTACAGTTATCACACAATGTTTTATATGTTCTACCAATTATTTATTTTTTTTATTAGCAGGTTCTGTTCTAGATTCTATTAAAACTCTACCAGTGCTGGTCTTTCATTTAGAACCCCCCTTTCTTTCTCTTTGCCTATACTCTGACATCAATCCCTGATAAGGAAGGCAATCTCTAACCTGCAGTCCCAATAAATTCTTGGCATCTTCCCATTCTGTCATGTTTCCCTCTCTAGTCATTTGCTCCCAATACCTTGGGGCTCCTTTGCCAGTTTTCTCCAATAAATTTTAGCCCCCTCTTTCCTATTGTCTGTATCCCTAACTGCAGTAATCCATATTGGCAGAATCTCCTTTCTCCGTTCCTGTGTTGGCTTAGTTCTTCGAATACCTACTGCTACCTTTATGGATACAATATTTTGTATGATTACTGCTCTTCTCCTTACAGGCCTGCATCCAAAATATCAGCCTCTCCCTGTTTCTTGAGCCCCCCCCCCCGGTTCATCACCCCTTTCCACTTTGAACTATAGTTTTCTCCTTGTGCTACGTATAGAGTCTTAACTGTGCAGGTCTGAAATATCCCTTCAAATTGGATAATCCCAATCTGCCCTGTTCTACTGGAAGAATCATCTTATCCCAATTGACTCTTGCCATCTTCCCCTCCCAGATACAAAGTCTTTCAAGCTCTTTATTAATTGCTACCCACAACTTCTCCTCTGGTTGATAAAAATATGCCCAACCTGTGTATAAGACTAAAGGGATTAAAAACATTTTAACTGCTTGTATCTTACTATCCACATCCATATAACAAAGCTTCCATTTTCTCCGTGTTTGTATTACCTTTTATTTAATCTCTTCCAACATATCCTTAATTGCCATACTAGAATCATTTTAATCCATACTCCTAAATGCTTCATTTTATCATGTCCCCATAAATATGGGTATCTCTGAACCAGTTCTTGTTTGGGCACATCATTTACTGCTTTTGACTTTGTTTTATCCTGAAAAGATCTGAAATTGTCTCAAAATGTTCCACAACTTTGTAATGTATTTTTCTAGTTTTGTCAGGTTTATAATATCTGCAAATAAAGCCAGCTTTTCTTGACTACCATACCAATTACATCCTTGAATTTCTGAGTCCCTTATTTTCATTGCCAATGGTTCTAAACATAATGCAAATAAATAAAGGGGAAGTGGACACACCTGTCTGGTTCCTCTGCTCAAGCAAAAATTATCAGAAGACCCCTTCCACTTCAATGTTTGCCTCCGATCCCTCATATATCCTCCTAATCAACCTTATAATTTTTTTCAGAAAATGCAAATGCTTCCACTGCTCTGCTCAAAGTCCCAGCTTACTCTATCAAATGCTTTCATACTGCATCAATACTGACCAACAATAATGGTATTTTCTTACATTCTGCTTCCTTCTGGATCATCAATGTTCTGTTAATATTGTCAAATGTTTGCCACCCCTCCGCAAAACCACACTGATCCATATCTATCAATTTTGGTATTACTTTTTATAATCTTTTAACCATTATATACACGCACACTATATAATCATGGTTTAGTATTGAAATGGGCCTGTATGAAGCTGGATCAGATGGATCTTTACCCTCTTTAGGTATTACAGCTACCACTGCTTTTATTCCAGGATGGTGGTATTCTCTTCCTCTTAAGATACTGTTAAACAAAACCTTACAGATTCAAAAAGGAAAACCAAACAAAGACAAGTAAAATCCACAAAACCAGGGTTGAGGCAACAAAACAAAACTTCAGAGAAATAGCGTACGTCAATTTATTATCCGCTTTCGTCGAAAGACTTCATCAGAATGAAGTAAAAAACATAAGTCACAGGTTTAAATACTTAAAAACAGGTCACATGTACAATTAATCAATTAAAAAAAATATATATATGTATATGTAAATGAAAACTACTGTCTTAAAGAAACAAATTTAATTTTCAAACAATGTGAAGGCAAACTGTGTTGTCATCCTTACTCATCTTTAGTTTACGATACTTTAGAAAACATTTAACATTAACTGCTTCATTAAGACCAGGAAGACAGCCAGATTTTAATTTAATTTGCCAATAAGTCTCTCTTTGTAACAAATAGTTCTTATAGTCCCCATCCCTCATGTCTTTGTGAGGGACCTCTAGAACAGAAAACAAAAATATGTTAAAGGACTGGCAAACAATAGAGTGTTTAAATAGGGCATTGTTTTCATCTCTAGTTTTTATATAATACAAATGTTCCCTAATGCGTGTTTTTAACTGTCTGGTGGTCATTCCAATTTAAAATGCAGTGCATGAGGAGCATAAAGCAATGCAAATGACACCTGAAGTACAACAATTGACATAACCAGGAACTGACAAAATCCTTTCAGATGAAACAACTGAAATGCAGGGCCCTAAAGAAATAAACCTGCACATGTTGCACTGATGGCAACAGTGCATACCCCTCTTATCAGATGAAACACTACAAGGGCCACTACTGTGATTTTCCAAAATCCTTTTCAGGTTAAAATTGTTTCTCTGAACAAATAAAGGCTTGTCCCCTAAAATGTCGTGAATGTCAGAGTTCTCTTTTATGACTCTCCAATTTCTGGCCATAATACGTTGGATACGTTGGCAATCAGAGTTCATTTCTAGGGAACAAATCAAATTCACATTTAATTGTTTACTACTGACCTTATTGACATGGGGATTGATGTTATCCGACTTCAAGTTCAACAAAGGTGGATACTGGACCACCCGTTTGCTATAAATGTCAGCTCCTGTTTGAGTTAATGCAAGTTTTTCATAACCCCTATTTAAAAATAAGGAAATAATGAAATCAAATTCATAAAGCAAATCAATGTCTTTCAAAGTCATACGGCTGGCCTTAATGAACTGCCCCCTAGGAATGTTGGCAATTGCATGTTTAGGATTGTCCACTCCTATGGTGCAAATACCCATTGTTAAAGGTCTTTTTCCTATAAATGCAACTATGTAATCTCATTTCATTAAAATCCCATTTTAGGGAAACATCCAAAAAGTTGACATTTAACCCGCTACTACCGATAACAAACTTCAAATAATTTGAAAAAGAGTTAATGTCAGAAATAAAAGTCTCAACCATTAATGTATCACCTTCAATAATAAAAAACAAGTCGTCAACGAAACGACAATAAAAAGAAATGTTGTATTTACTTGTCAACAAAGGAAAAAATTGACGCTCCCACCATGACATAACTAAATTAGCATAGGCAGGGGCTGCTGAAGACCCCATGGCGACCCCTCTTTTTTGTCTGTAATAGACTTGTTCAAAAAGAAAAAAGTTGTTGTCCAAAATGATCTCTAGGAACCTACAAATAAGAGAAATCGCATTGTTAGTAAAAACTGAGTGATGAAGAGTTAAAAAACTTTGAACAGCTTCGACCACCTCGTAGTGCAGAATACAAGTATACAATGAAACTACATCAATAGTAAACATGATATGTTTGTAGGGGTCGAAACCTTGTGTTAGGGCAAAGGTATTGATTTTACTAAGGAAAAGCCAAGAGTCACGGATATATGAAGGTTCATTGGCTACAATGGGTCCCAAAAGAGCGTCAATGAACAGGGCCAACCCCTCAGTGATAGAATGAGGGGAAGACACAATGGGTCTAAATGGCGGGTTACTAATTGACTTGTGAGTTTTGGGTATCCCAAAATTAACCCCTATTCTGGGCTCTTCAATGACACAAAAATCATACAGGTCGTGACTAATTTCACCACTCATAAGGGCTTCATACAAGTGCGAGTGGATTAAACGTTGACAACGACGAATGTCGAAAAGGGAAACAATTTCATACTCGTCCCTATTGTTAAGTATGTCCATGATTCCTTTAACATAAAGGTCCCTTTCCATAATGACTATGTTGCTGCCCTTATCACTTTTCATAAACCTGAAATTATTGGCCATAGATTGTAAATTCTTAAGAGCCTTCCTTTCAACAGTAGATAAATTGTTGTAATAATTAGGTCTATTGTTTAACATGAAGTCAACATCTTGAATACAGGTCTCTTCAAAAACCTTGATGGTATGCTGTAACCTAGGACAGTAAACCGAAGGTTTGATAAAAACTCTGTTAGAAACAGATACATTGTGCAATAAATAATGCAAGTTCAACTTTCTAGTGTATTGCTTAATGTCAATAACTGTCCTAACATAGTTAGCTCTAGAATGTGGAACAAAATTAAGACCAAGTTTAAGAACATTAATCTCATCATTAGAAAAAACATGTTCAGTCAAATTAATGATACTGAAGTTGTCAGATAAAAGTTCTAAGTCTTTCGACGAAAGCGGATAATAAATTGACATACGCTATTTCTCTGAAGTTTTGTTTTGTTGCCTCAACCCTGGTTTTTGGATTTTACTTGTCTTTGTTTGGTTTTCCTTTCTGAAGTTGTTCCTGTGTTTTTCACCATGGCCGAGGCAGCTGACGACCCTTTACTGAACCTCAGCGTTCACCCAACACCTTCTTCTGAAATTGGGAATTTGAACGTTTTGTTGATCACCACTTTAACTGAAATTAAAAACTCTCTCAAATTTCTGGTCACCAAGGCCAACGAAACGGAATCTACTATCAAAGCTTCTAGCCCAGCTGGTTCCTTTCATGAAATGGACACCATTATCAATTTAGACAATCCACCACGACAAGTGAATTTTTTGGCTTCCAGTGAACAGCGCATGATTGGTCGGGCGACTTTTCAACAGTTCTTTGACCGTGCGGAGAATCCCTTCAGTTCCTTGGGCGGTTCCGGTGGATTGTTCAACGTACTTTACAGTGATGATTTCAACTCTAAACGTGAGCAGCCTGCCTATGCTAATTTAGTTATGTCATGGTGGGAGCGTCAATTTTTTCCTTTGTTGACAAGTAAATACAACATTTCCTTTTATTGTCGTTTCATTGACGACTTGTTTTTTATTACTGAAGGTGATACATTAATGGTTGAGACTTTTATTTCTGACATTAACTCTTTTTCAAATTATTTGAAGTTTGTTATCGGTAGCAGTGGGTTAAATGTTAACTTTTTGGATGTTTCCCTAAAATGGGATTTTAATGAAAGGAGATTACATAGTTGCATTTACAGGAAAAAGACCTTTAACAATGGGTATTTGCACCATAGGAGTGGACATCCTAAACATGTAATTGCCAACATTCCTAGAGGGCAGTTCATTAGGGCCAGCCGTATGACTTTGAAAGACATTGATTTGCTTTATGAATTTGATTTCATTATTTCCTTATTTTTAAATAGGGGTTATGAAAAACTTGCATTAACTCAAACAGGAGCTGACATTTATAGCAAACGGGTGGTCCAGTATCCACCTTTGTTGAACTTGAAGTCAGATAACATCAATCCCCATGTCAATAAGGTCAGTAGTAAACAATTAAATGTTAATTTGATTTGTTCCCTAGAAATGAACTCTGATTGCCAACGTATCCAACGTATTATGGCCAGAAATTGGAGAGTCATAAAAGGGAACTCTGACATTCATGACATTTTAGGGGACAAGCCTTTATTTGTTCAGAGAAACAATTTTAACCTGAAAAGGATTTTGGAAAATCACAGTAGTGGCCCTTGTAGTGTTTCATCTGATAAGAGGGGTATGCACTGTTGCCATCAGTGCAACATGTGCAGGTTTATTTCTTTAGGGCCCTACATTTCAGTTGTTTCATCTGAAAGGATTTTGTCAGTTCCTGGTTATGTCAATTGTTGTACTTCAGGTGTCATTTACATTGCTTTATGCTCCTCATGCACTGCATTTTACATTGGAATGACCACCAGACAGTTAAAAACACGCATTAGGGAACATTTGTATTGTATAAAAACTAGAGATGAAAACAATGCCATATTTAAACACTCTATTGTTTGCCAGTCCTTTAACAAATTTTTGTTTTCTGTTCTAGAGGTCTGTCACAAAGACATGAGGGATGGGGACTATAAGAACTATGTGTTACAAAGAGAGACTTATTGGCAAATTAAATTAAAATCTGACTGTCTTCCTGGTCTTAATGAAGCAGTTAATGTTAAATGTTTTCTAAAGTATCGTAAACTAAAGATGAGTAAGGATGACAACACAGTTTGCCTTCACATTGCTTGAAAATTAAATTTGTTTCTTTAAGGCAGTAGTTTTAATTTACATATACATATATATATTTTTTAATTGATTAATTGTACATGTGACCTGTTTTTAAGTATTTAAATCTGTGACTTATGTTTTTTACGTCATTCTGATGAAGTCTTTCGACGAAAGCGGATAATAAATTGACACACGCTATTTCTCTGAAGTTTTGTTTTAAAACCTTACAGATCTTCATCAGTTTTTTCCTCCTAGCTTCCAAACTTCCACAGGAATGCCATCTATTCCTGGGGACTTTCCTGTAGGTTGGTTATATATAGCCATTTTTATCTCATCTCCTCCTATCCTAACCGCTAGTAATTGAGCGTCATCTACCTCTAACACTGGCATATTTAATTCTTTCATAAACATTTCCTTTTGTACCTTTTCTCAATTTTC
Organism: Protopterus annectens; assembly: GCF_019279795.1. NCBI lineage: Eukaryota > Metazoa > Chordata > Ceratodontiformes > Protopteridae > Protopterus > Protopterus annectens. The sequence continues at coordinate 575,117,139 of NC_056736.1, forward strand.
ACATTTCTCTGCTTTATAGAGACTCTCATAGAACTTCTGAAATATTTATAATACCTCTACAGGATCTCATTACCTTTCTTGTTATAGGCTCCCTAGGTTTGGTGACAGCCCTTTCTACTTTTTGTTGCCAGAGTAGTGCTAAAAGTTTCTGTGCTCTGCTAACAAAAAAGCAGTTGCTTAACAGCAATCTTCCAAACCTGTCCATATTATCAAGGTAATCCCTTACTTTCTGCCTAGCATTCTGCAGCTGATCCTCTTTTTATTCTGAGATTCCCCCTATTCTGCAATATTTAACATTTGTCAGTCCCTCTAAATAAGTATTACTTAACCATAGCTCTCTTCTTTTACTTCCATCCTATTTTAAACTCCACCTTAATTTGATCCCACTCCCTAGGTACATTTTCAAAATAAATTTCTATTCTCTCTAATAGCCCCTGAATAAATCTCCCCTTATCCATTCCTTAAATTTCTGTATTTTCAACAGACATGTGGGAAAGCACCAGTGTCTCATTTTTATTTCATTTCCCTGTGCTTTTATTTTAGCTTTGACTGGTGCACGATCTGAAAGACCTTCAATTAAATGCACATGTTCCTGTGAAATGTAAATTCTGTCTACCCAGTTTTTATATCTTGGGGAATATGTAAATTCACGCCAAACTCCTTTTACTGAATTCACATCTTCCATGCCAAATATTTTCATAAATTTCTTCAAAAATCTATCCTCCTTTGTTATATTTTCTCTTCTAGGTCCCCCAGACACATCTTCACTACTGCAAATCAAATTCCAGTCCATACCTGTAAGTAATATTCCTTGCTGAAACCTGATTATTTCTCCCAGAATTTTCTTAAGCTCCATTATAGCAGTTTTAGGTGGAATCTAAATACATACCAGTGTAATCTTCCTCCCTTACCAGTTGCCCCTTAGCACTACAAATTTGCCATTATCTTTATCTTTTTCTATCACTATTGGAGTTCCTCTTTCAATTAACACAAGTAGTCCTCTTTTCCTTTGCCCCAGGTATTCCCCTGAATAACTATCCTGAAAACCTTTATCAAATTCACATGTTCAGTTCTTTCCAAATGTCTCTCCTGTAACATAGCTATTTGCACTCTACATTTTTAATATAATTAACTAACCTTTCCTTGTATTTATCTGTGAGACCATTTACATTTAAAGACATTAAAGAAAGCATCACTGTATTAAAAAGTTATTATTCCCACATTTTACATAGAACACCATTTTTATTAAATGTCAAGTTCCAATTTTTGTGTTGCATGCATACACTGTTTGGCAGTTTGAACTTTTATACAGTTGTTTCTTGTCATATCCATTTGAGCCTATGTTACATCTTATAAAACTTTTTGTTTTACTGAAAGCCCTAAAACAAAAAACAGACCCCAAAACCTATTAACTTAGTACTAACACACAAATCTACGTACACTTAGAATTTTTACCCTCCTAATAGGAATAAAAGTCCCAAACTGACAACCACACACTCAAACTTGAGTAAACCTAAAAGAAGGGTTGTCCATGCTAAGACACATGGTACAGCCTGTGCTTCTAACTGCTGATTGGTTTTGTCTTATCTTTATAGCTCTCCCAGATGGAAAACCCCTGAATGTTTTCAAAGAAAATTAACTACCTTGGGAAAGCCCCTGAATATTTTCAGAGAACACTGTCTACCTTGGGAAAAACCCTGAATGCTTTCAGAGAACATCATCTCCTAGCCAGTTTTGCTTTTCTTTTTCCCCCCAGCCAATCACTCACTGCAAATCTGTAGCCTGTTTCTATATTCAATGGTCTCCATGGAGACATGAGAACTAGGCAGCCAGTTTCTCTTGTTTCCACGGAAACATGAAGACCAGTTGCAGAATTGTTATTGAGCATACATGTATTTGCTGAAAAAAGCCTCATAATATTCAATGTTCTTATTCATTTACTTTCTCTCTCTTAAAACTTGTTACTAGGTCCTTAATCCAGTCATTCCCCCATGCAAGAATGAGAAAAGAGTTTCTGTACTTTTGATGGTTTTGTTTTATTTCTGGGCGTCTGATGAACACTGTCTCAATATGTTGACCTAAATCTTCTATACATATGCACAAACGTGTATTTCATAAAACACACACCCATAAAAATCTGACAGACACGCAGTAAAATGCATAAGGAAGAAGCAAAGGTACTTGGTGTTGGAATTCTAGGCCTGGTACTATCAAACCTGCCGCACTTGGAGGACAGCAGAGCAAAAAGGATGTAGCTATTCATAATGTACACAATGTATACCACCATTTAAAATAAATTTTTTTTGTGATGTGAGGGTACTAACATGTAAACTAATGGCATATTTACAACGGTTTACAGAGCTATACTTTGTTTAATAGCTTTCTATAGAATGGCTCGTTTTACAGCACTGAAAATTAATACTGCACATGAATATGCAGTGTTAGGAGTAGGAACACCACATTTTTGAGTGAGGGGGCTATTTTCTAAAAGCTGGTGCACAAATTTAAAAATCTCAGCAACACCTCTGCTGAGTGACCACCCTTGACAGTGGCACAAAATAAGTGAATATTATACCAGTTATTCTCCCCTTTACAGTTTCTGGTTGATGCTCCTTGGCTGTGGGAGGTAACCTAGACAGATGAAGAAAATGGGAATACAGATTTTTAATTCTGGCCAGAAAATAGACACACATAACTGCAACAATAAATGTGATTAATGTGCCAGTACTTGGTTAACAGCCAATATTCTGCAAAAACAACCCTTTAACAGATCATGAACAATTTAAAATGCAGCAGCTCTCCCAGATGTACACTTTATATACATCAGAGTTTATTGTTACTTAATACATTTGACACTGTGAATTAAATACTGGAAACGAGTATAGCCATACATCATCATGTAAAACTATTTTGAAATTACTCATTTTGAGACCTGAAATGTGTAAGAATTTTAATTACTAACAAAAAATTTCTGGTACATTTGCCATGATTTTAGTACATTACAGATTTGATAATGTTTTTTTTTTTACTTCCAGAATGTCAATTTGTCATGTTTTCTCTGTCTTTGTAAGAGTTTCAGCTTGTTCAGCTTATAACAAGGAGGAGGTATACATTCTAGATATTAAATAACGTTTCTACAGTTCTAGAAGTCTTATCTACAACCCTACCCAGAAGCCAACTACATATCACATCACTACTTAAATCTATCCATAACCCCTTTTCCCCATTTGTGCACATACAGTTGGGGTGTCACTTCAACAGTGACAATCATCAACATGACCTAATTTTCATACCTGAAAATTAAAAAAAGACTACTTACTGGTACAGGAAGAGAGACAGAAACTGGAGTATTCTGCGTGTACATGTGAACAGGCACTGGAACATAGACAGGTACAGGAACAGGCACAGGAACATACTCCTTCTTCACAGTTTCATCTGAACTAGTTTTAACAGCTTCTTCTGAAACCATCTCTACAGTTTCCTCAGAACTAGTTTTCACATCATCTTCTGAAACCATCTTCATTGCTTCATCTAAAACTGTTTTTACAGGCTCCTCTGAAACCGTCACACCTTCCTCTGAAAAACAAAAGACTATACTTAACATGCTTAGGAAGCCATCAAACCAGCTAAGCAGTGGATTTATAGAACTATCAAAGTAAATAATTAGTATAGGAAAGTACAGCTGTGTACACTTACAAATAAATGTAGATGTTCGAGTGTATTCACTGTTGCAGTAATTACATTTGGGTAATCTGATTGCAGGTTGCCCTCAGTCGGCCTGATTAACAAAGTCTTGGGTCCTGCGTTGGTTGCTGTCTCTTCTTCCATGACGTCAAGTCGTCAGGGGTATAAAATATGCAGCCAACGCCATTACATCAGTTTGCCTTGCCCCAGATGTCAGGTGCCCCCCAATGGGAAGCAATTAAACAAAAATGCAAAGGTATACCTCTAACTAAAAAGCAAATACACCAAAAAGGCTTTTAAGCATAGTAAAGGAAAGTAGAGGTATAGCCAAAAGAAGTAAGGGGGCAGGAGGGAGGGTAAACAGGACTGCAACAGTGAATACACTCGAACATCTACATTTATGGTAAGTGTACACAACTGTACTATTGTTCTTCGTGTTTCACTGTTGCAGTCATTACATTTGGGTAGAGTCCCAAAGCTATGGTTGGGAGGAAGACTTTAGATAACATTAGAGCCAGCTATAAGGACCTGTAAGACTGCAGTGGCAAAGCCAGCTCTGGATTTAGAGAAAAAAGGCAAATGATAATGCTTTGTGAAAGTATGTACTGAACTCCAAATAGCGGCTTCTAGGATGTCCCTGGTAGAAACGCCTCTGAGAAAGGCTGTAGAAGTAGATGCAGGCCTGGTGGAGTGAGGTCTGATCCCCTGGGGGGAATAGGTTTTCCATGGTGCTTATAGCAGAAATGAATGCAATGGCTTATCCATTTAGAAATGGTTTGTTTTCAAATAGCCTTCCCCTCTGCCCCTGCAGCAAATGATACCAGCAGTTGTTCAGATTTTCTTTGAGTTTTAGTCCTGTCCAAGTAGAATCTAAGTTGTTTGTGCACATCCAAGGAATGCAGTATCCGTTTCCCTTTCTTCTGTGGATTGGGAAAGAAGGTTGGCAAATGAATGGACTGATTAAGGGCCACACTGGATATTCACCTTGGGCATGAAGGACGATTTGGTTCTGAGTGACACCCTGTCTGCATGAAAGATGATAAAAGGCTCCACTGCCATAAGGACCTGCAATTCAGATACCCTTCTAGCTGAAGTGATTGCTAAAAGGAAAGCTGTTTTCCAAGAAAAATTTCAAGTCTGCAGTAGCAGCTGGCTCGAAAGGAGGGAGAGTGAGTTTCTCCAATACAAAGTTAAGGTCCCAGGTTGGGGTTGGAGCTCTCCTGGGTGGTCTCAAATTTTTGAACCCACTGAGAAACTCCTTGAGCAGTGGATGAGAGAAGAGGGGAGGTTCTGTGTTACAATGAGCTGAAATGGCTGAGGCGTGGATTTTAATGGAGGAAAAAGACAGGCCCTTGTGAAGCATCTCAGTTAAGTACTGTAAAATCTGAGGTAAATTGGGCACTGCTGTGTTCATCCCTTGAGATTGGTACAAGGCACAGAATCTTTTCCATTTTTCAGCATAAGACTTTCTAGTACTAGGCCTCCTTGCCTTTAAAATGACATCCATCGCAGGTTTGCTGAGGGATAAGAGAGAGTTTAAGTAAATTAGCCAGGCTGCAAGGTTCAGTATTGGAAGCTATGGGTGCAGAATCTGGTTCTCCTGCTTTGACAGCAGGGAAGGAGTCTGAGGCAGGTGCAATGGAGATAACCATGACACAGTGCGCAGGAGGAGGTACCAGTGTTGGCGCGTCCAGTCTGGAGCAATCAAAATCATCCTTGGTTTGTCCTGTTTGACTTTGAGTAGTACTTTGGAGAGCAGAGGCAGCAAGGGAAAGGCATATACTGATAGGTTTTTCCAGCTGAAGGACACAGCATCCACTTTCCAGGCTTGTTTGTGGGGAGTCCTTGTGCAATATTTGTCCAATTAGTAGTTCTGAGGGGAGGCAAACAGGTCTTTATCTGAGTTCCCCCATTCTCTTGTCAACATGTTGAAAATCCTTGGTTCCAGTTTCCACTTGTGTGGGCCCATGAGTTTTCTGCTTAGTCCATCTGCCAGTGTATTTAATTTTCCTGGCAGGAATTGAGCTTGTAGGTGCACTTGGCAGCTCAACGCTGTGTTCCACAATCCCAAGGCTAGTCTGCTGAGGGGGTAAGAATGTGTACCCCCCTGCTTGTTTATGCATCACATAACGTGTTGCTGTCAGTCATTACCATTAGTTGTCCTGGAAGAATATAGTCCTTGAAGGCTGTCGGAGCATTCCGTACAGCTAACATTTCTTTTTGATTGATATGCAGGTGCATTTGACTTGGGTTCCATCTGCCCTAAATGCACTTCCCTGCCAGGTGAGCCCCCCCATGCATAGTCTGATGCATCTGTTGTTAGGGTTTGGGTGGCAGGGGGTGGTGTGAAAGGTAGTCCCTTGTTTTGGTGGCAGGCCTCTGCCCACCAAAGGAACTCTAGGCGTAGGCAAGGTATGATGGGAATCATTGTTTCTAGGCTGTGAGAATGTTGACTCCATAGGCTTTTTAGATATCACTGTAGTTTCCTGATATGCAGTCTTACATATGGAATTAGAAGAATGCAGGAGGCCATGAACCCTAAGGCTTGCAGTATTTGTCTTGCAGATAGCAGGGGTTTTTGTGGCCACTTGTTTGAAGTAGGATGTCAAATGAATTTGTTTTTCTGGCGTGAGGTAAGCCATCTGGGAAGTTATATTCAAGGTTGCGCCCAGGAATGTAACTTGTTGACAGGGTACCAGTTGTGACTTCTTTTCGTTTATGGTGTACCCCAGACAAGTTAGAACCCTTTTTACAAATGCCAGATGATTCAAAAGTATGTCTTGGCTTTCTGCCTGAATCAGACAATCATTCAGGTATGGGCATATTTGAATACTTCTTTGCCTGCAAAAGGCAATAGCTGGAGCTAGGCACTTTGTGAATACCCTGGGCGCAGTAGATAAGCCAAAGGGCAGTGCAGAGAAAGTACAGTTTTGTACCTACCATAAATGTAGATGTTCGAGTGCTAATACAGCTGCAGTAATCACATATGGGTTCTCTGCCGTCAGGCGGTCCCTCGGTCGGCCGAATTCCAAAGTCATGGTCCGGCGTCGGTTGTTGTCGCTTTCTTTCCTGACGTCAGTGAGGCAGGGGTATATAAGACACAGCCAACGCCATTTTCTTCAGTCTTTCTTGCCCCAGATGTCAGGTGCCCCCAGAAGGAAGGCAATACATAAATTATATTTATATACATGAAATGCAATATAATCAAAAATCAGTAGTTGCAAGCAAATATACCATAGAAGGATAACCCCATCAGGTTGTATGAAGAGGGGTTAGGCCCTAGGCCTTTACCAAGAGGGGAAGGAGGGAGGGAAACCTGTACTGCAGCTGTATTAGCACTCAAACATCTACATTTATGGTAGGTACAAAACTGTACTATGTTCATCGTGCATACAGCTGAGTAATCACATATGGGTAGAATCCCAAAGCTACGCACAGGGTGGTAGGCACTAGGTGGAACTGGGATGAGCCAGAATGCCCTGCAACACAGCAGTGGCAAAGCCTGCTCTAGTTTTGGAATATAAAGGCAGGTGGTAGTGTTTTGTGAAGGTATGCACAGAACTCCAAGTGGCTGCCTCCAAAATATCTTTGGTAGGAACTCCTCTGAGGAAGGCTGTAGAGGTAGCTGTGGCCCTGGTGGAGTGGGAGCTGATGCCTGTAGGGACAGATTTTCCATGATAGGAGTAACAAAACCGTATGCAGTGGCCTATCCATTTTGAAATTGTCCGTTTGGTAACTGGCTTCCCTTGAGCTCCTACAGCATAGGACACAAAGAGTTGCTCTGATTTCCTGAAAAGCTTTGTTCTGTCCAAATAATAACGTAGCTGTCTATGGATGTCTAAGGAGTGTAGGAGCCTTTCCCCTTTGTTTTGAGGATTGGGGTAAAAGGTAGGTAAGTGTATGGCTTGATTTAAAGCTACCCTGGATACCACTTTAGGCATAAATGACGGGTTGGTTCGAAGGGAAACCCTATCCTGATGGAAGACGAGAAAGGGCTGTACAGCCATGAGGGCTTGTAGTTCCGATACTCTACGAGCTGAGGTAATGGCCAGAAGGAAAGCTGTTATCCAGGACAAGTATTGCAAATCTGTTGAGGCAGCTGGTTCAAAGGGAGGCAATGTTAATTTTTCTAGAAGGTAATTAAGATCCCAGGCTGGTATTGGTTGCTTCCTTGGTGGTCTTATATTCTTAGCCCCTCTGAGGAACTGTCTTAAGAGTGGGTGAGAGAATAAGGGTGGATCCGTGTTGAATTCTGCAGAAATGGCTGAGGCATGGATTTTTATGGAGGAAAATGAAAGTCCAGTGTTCAGCAGCTCAGCTAGATACTGTAATACCCGAGGCAAATTCAGTTTTTTAGGGTCCTGGCCTTTTTTCTCATTCCAAGAGCAAAACCGTTTCCATTTTGCGGAGTAAGCCTTTCTAGTAGATGGCCTTCTGGCCTCCAAAATGACATCCTGCACCTCTTTGGGGAGTAGAGTCTGTTGTGGTGTTTAGGAATTTTCCATGCAGTGAGATTGAGTGTTTTCAGCTGACTGTGAAGAGTTTTGTAGCTGTGCTGAGTCAGCAGAAGAGGCATTAGAGGTAGGGGCCAGGGAGGAGTATGTGTTAGGCTCCTCAGTAGTGGGTACCAGTGTTGTCTTGGCCAGTCTGGAGCAATTAGTATCATCTTCGGTCTGTCTGCTCTTGCTTTCAAGAGCACCTTTGGCAGAAGAGGCATAGGTGGGAAAGCGTAAACTGTCCATGCTGTCCAACTGAATGAAAGGGCGTCCACTCTCCAGGCCTTTGGATGAAAGGCCCTTGAACAAAACATTTCCAATTGATGATTCCTGTGGGAGGCGAAGAGATTTATGTCTGGCCTCCCCCACGCTTGGATTATCTTTGTAAACACTTGAGGATGCAACTTCCATTCGTGTGGATCTGTCATATTTCTGCTTAGATTGTCTGCCAGTGTGTTTTCCAAGCCTGACAAGTACTGTGCTTGAAGTTCGATTTGCCATTCCAGAGCCAAGTTCCAAAGTGTCATGGCTAGTCTGCAAAGGGGGCATGAATGTGTTCCTCCTTGTTTGTTTATGTACCACATTACTGTGGTGTTGTCTGTTCTTATCAATAATTGTCCTGGATGCAGGAGGTCCTTGAATGCTGTAATTGCATTTATCACTGCTAGCATTTCTTTTTGATTGATTTGAAGGTGCTTTTCCTTTTGGGACCATTTGCCCTGAATGCACCTGTCTGTCATGTGCGCCCCCCCCCCCCCCCCGGCGTAGTCTGAGGCATCTGTTGTGATGACTTGATTTGCTTGAGGCTTGCAGAATGGAAGACCTGTGTTTGTTTGACATGCTTGGGCCCACCATAGAAATTCCTTTTGCAAACATGGAATTATTGGTATTATTGTTTCCAAACTGTGGCTGTGTTGAGACCATAGGTTTTTTAGGTACCATTGAAGTTTCCTCATATGCAACTTTGCACATGGGATTAAAAGAATGCAAGATGCCATGAAGCCCAGAGCCTGCAGGATTTTCCTTGCAGTAAGCCTGGTACAATTTGCTAGTGTTTTGAAGTACTGAGTTAGTTGCCCGTTTTCTGGCGTAAGATAGGCCATCTGGGTGTTTGTGTCCAAGTTGGCACCCAGGAAAAGTACAGTTTTGTACCTACCATAAATGTAGATGTCCGAACAGGATAGCATCTGCAGTCCTTACAAATGGGTTGTCCTGTCGTCAGGCAGCCCTTCGGTCGGCCGGATTCCAAAGTCTGGGTCTGGCCTCGGCTGGTGTCGCACTTCACCCGACGTCATAGCTGCAGTTCTTCGGGTATAAAGACATCAGCCGACGCCATTTTCCTCAGTGTTTCTTGCCCCAGATGCCAGTTGCCCTCTTGGATAGCTAAATTTTGGATAAATGCCAATGTTTCCAAATAGTAGAAGGCAAACACATAAAATTATCATGTATGTACATATATACAAACAAATACACCATAAGAGATCCCCCCCCAGCTAGCTATTAGGTGGGCAAATACCCTAGGAGTACCACAGAGGGGAAGGAGGGCGGGTAATCCTGACTGCAGATGCTATCCTGTTCGGACATCTACATTTATGGTAGGTACAAAACTGTACTATGTCCTTCAAGGATGCATCTGCAGTCCTTACAAATGGGTAGAATACCATAGCCAAACTAGGGGAGGAGGAAGAAGAATTATGGTGTAGTTAGGATCCCTTGCAAAACAGCAGTGGCAAACCCTGCTCGGGATCTAGAGTATAAAGATAAGTTATAATGCTTGGCAAATGTATGCACGGAGGTCCAAGTAGCAGCCTCTATAATGTCCTTGGTAGCCACTCGTAAGAAAGCTGTGGTAGTGGCTGTAGCCCTTGTAGAATGAGGCCTTATGTTCTGTGGAATTTGCTTTCCATGGTAGGAGTAACAGAATCGTATGCAATTTCCTATCCACTTGGAGATTGTCTGTTTGGAAATTGCTTTTCCTTCCCTTCCTGTTGCATATGCTACCAGAAGCTGGTCAGTTTTTCTATTGCCCTTGGTTCTGTCCAGGTAGTAGCGTAACTGTCTATGTACATCCAAGGTATGCAGTAGTCTTTCCCCCCTGTTCTGTGGATTGGGAAAGAAGGTAGGTAGGTGGATTGCCTGGTTTAAAGACACTCTGGATACCACCTTAGGCATAAATGTAGGATTAGTTCTCATGGACACTATCTTGATGGAAGATTAGGAAGGGTTGTACTGCCATTAAAGCCTGTAGTTCAGAAACCCTTCTTGCTGAGGTAATAGCCAGCAGGAAAGCAGTTTTCCAGGATAGGTGTTGAAGATCTGCTGTTACTGCTGGTTCAAAAGGGGGAAGTGTCAATTTTTCTAGTACAAAGTTCAAGTCCCATGCTGGCACTGGTGGTTTCCTAGGAGGTTTTACATTCTTAATTCCTCTCAGAAACTGCCTGAGTAGAGGATGTGAAAAGACAGGTGGATCGAAACTGTATTCTGCAGAAATAGCTGATGCATGTATTTTGATGGAGGAATAGGACAGGCCTGTATGGAATAGCTCTGCCAAATACTCCAGGATGTTGGCAATGTCTACCTTTGACACATCTTTGCCCCTCTCGGTACTCCAAATGAGCAACCTTTTCCATTTTCCTGCATAGTTCCTTCTTGTTGAGGGCCTGCGGGCCTCTAGGATAATGTCTTTAACCCTTTGGGATAAATCTGGGTTAGCTGCTCCTATGTAATGTTCCAGGCAGTCAGTTGCAGAGTTTTCAGGTTTGGATGCAGGATGTTGTAGTCGCTCTGAGTTAACATCAAGGGAATCAGGGGCAGTGTCCACATTCTCCCCCGGGACATGCTCCTTAGTAATGGGTACCAATGTTGTCTTGGCCAATCTGGAGCTATCAAAATTATCCTTGGACGTTCCTCTTTGATTTTCAATAGCACCTTGTGCATCAAAGGAAGAGGTGGGAAAGCATATGCTGTCAGGCCTTTCCAACTGAAGGATAGAGAGTCCACCTTCCAAGCAAGTAGGTGGAATGTCCTTGTGCAAAATTTCTTGAGCTGGTGATTGAGTGGGGATGCGAATAGGTCTATTTGTGGCAATCCCCATTTCTTTGTGATGGCCTTGAAGATGTCCGGGTGTAGCATCCATTCGTGAGCATCCAAAGTAGTTCTGCTTAATATGTCTGCTAGGATGTTTTCTTTTCCGGGTACAAATATTGCTTGTAACTGAATGTTGTAACTCAGAGCCATATTCCATAGGTCAAGGGCCATTCGGCATAGCGGGTATGAATGAGTGCCTCCCTGTTTGTTGATGTACCACATGACTGTGGTGTTGTCTGTCCTTATCATCAACTGGCCTTCTTGGAGGAATGGTCTGAAATTCTGGATTGCTAGTTGTACTGCCAGCATTTCTTTTTGATTTATGTGCAGGTGCAGCTGCTCTGGAGTCCATAAGCCTTGTATGCACTTGTCAAGCATGTGGGCCCCCCAACCGAGGTCTGAGGCGTCCGTTGTGATGGTTTGGCTTGGTTGAATCCTGTGGAAGGGCAAACCTGGGTTTGACTGGCATGTTTGAGCCCACCATAGGAACTCTTGTTTCAGGCATGGTATTAGTGGTATTTCGGTTTCTAAGCTGTGCCTGTGTTGAGACCATAAATTCTTTAGGTACCACTGTAGCTTTCTCATATGTAGTCTGGCATGGGGGACCAGGATTATGCAGGATGCCATGAAGCCCAAGGCCTGTAGTACTTTCCTTGCTGTTAGTTTGCTCTGCTTTGTTAATGCCAAGAAGTAGAGAGGAAGTTGTTCTTGTTTTTCTGCAGTTAGGAATGCCATCTGCTTGACTGTGTCCAATTCTGCACCTAAGAAGGTTATTGTTTGGGATGATATCAGTCTTGACTTTGTTATATTGACTGTGTATCCCAGGGCCTGCAGTAAGCAAATGACTCTTTGTAAGTGTTCTGTTAGCTTGTTTTTGTTGTCCGCTTGTATCAGGCAGTCGTCCAGGTATGGATAAATTTGGATTCCCTGAAGCCTGCAGTGAGCGATTACTGATGCCAGGCATTTCGTGAACACTCTGGGCGCAGTAGATAAGCCAAAGGGCAATGCTGAGAATTGATAATGCTCTGATCCTGCAAGGAATCTGAGGTAACTTCTGCAATTTGGTCGTATGGAGACGTGCAGGAATGCCTCCTTGAGATCTAGAGTCACCAGCCAATACTCCTTGCCCAGCATGGGAAGAAGTTGCTGTAGGGTCAGCATTTTGAATTTTGGAACAATGATGAATGTGTTTAAAGCGGACAGGTCGAGAATAGGCCTCCAATTTTTCTCTTTTCTTGGTACTAGGAAGAGTCTGGAGTAAAATCCCTTGCCTTGTTCCATAGGTGGTACCTTTTCCACAGCTCTCATCCTTGCTAATTGAGCTATTTGTTTTAGAGCTTCTGTCTTTTGATTTGGTGGTAGGTTTGGCATTCCTCTTTTTCCTGGTAAAGTGTGGAAATGAAACCTGTAGCCTTGGTCTATAGTTTGCAAAATCCACTTGTCTCTTGTGATATAGTGCCAGATTTTGAAAATAATGCTAACTTTCCGCCTAAGGGTGCTTCTATTTGTTCCCTGGTAGGCGGTGTCAAAACCAAGTCACTGTGATTGTCCTGTTGCAGTGGTAGTGGTTGTGTCTGTGCCTCGTTGGTTGTTACCTTGCCACTGGCGTCCCCTGTAGGCACCTCCCCTGGATTGATTTCTGCCTCTTGAACGCCTATTCCTGCCTCTCTGAGTTTTAGAGGAGTCTGGAAAGGACCAATTTTTGGAAGGCCAGTTCCTGCTAAATCTTGGAGGCTGAACCTGCAAGAAATCTTTCACTGTTTGTACAGATTTTGCCTTCTCTTCCATTTTCTTCAGTACCTGTTGGGCAGGAGAACAAATTAAACTGACCTTATCCATAGGAGCATCTAATAGCTTTGCTTTAACATGATCCGGCAAGACCTGTTCTTTCAACCATGAATGCCTTCTTATAACTGTGCCAGTCATGGCTGATCTAAATGAAGCCTCCAGTGCATCATAGCCACATTTTAAGGAATGGTTACTAACCTGTTGAATGTTATTTACCATTTCTAAAACATATTTCTTATCTAAAGAATCATCCGAGGACAGTTTCTTAGTTAACTGATCAAGCATAAACTCTTGGTATTGGATCATATGAAACTGACAATTCAATGCTCTAGCTGAGAGAGTAGCAGAGGTGTATACTTTACCCCATCTCTCTAAGGACCTGGATTCCCTTTCAGAAGGGAGAGGGTTTTTAGCTGAGGTCGAAGCTACTGCCTTAGGCCCCTGGGAAATAGTCTCAGGATCTGCGAAAGGGGCCTTGTATAAATGGTGATGAGTGTCCGGGACCCTGTAGAACCTATCGGGCTTAGCAGGGGCTGGAGGTAAGGTATCAGGAGCAGTGCAAGCATCATTAAATGCATCATCCACAACAGGAAGAACTGGAGGTATAGCTAAAGGCCTATGTTGTGGTAAGTGTAAAAAGGTCCTAAGCCTTTTCCTTGAATCTGAGAAATCTTGTCCCTGCCATTGGAATTGCTCTCTCATGGCATGTAAAGTTTCCCCAAAAGAGAATTCCTCTGGTGGAGAAGCAGAAGGAATTGATTCTTCAGCATCGGAATCTTCATAAGTAGAAAAAGGAGCCTCTGGATGGTCTGTATTGTCTGAATCATCAGAAGAGTTATCTGAGGACACTGGCTCAGGGGGCTCTGCTCTAGGTCTCTTTTCTGGAGGTTGAGAGGCCCTGTCTGGGTGAGATTGGGATCCCCTTATTAAAGAGATGAGATCCTCTGCCAGAGTAAGCATTTGTGAACTGGAACTGGGCCTATGAGTAGGGGGCTTAACAGGCACAGACTTAGAAGTTTTGGCTGCTTTGGCCCTGGCAAAGGCCTTTATAGACATGGCTGCAGGAGGCCTAGCAGCACCACGTGCTGGGGTAGAAACATCCAAAGGGATGGTGTCCGATAAATCTTGTGAAACCACAGTAGTAGGTAAAACTTCAGAGGCCAATTCAGCTAGGGTAGAAGGGGCCTCGGTAGTAGTCATGGATTCGGCTGTAGATTGAACCGTTTGCTCGGTTTCGGCCGAAACCGAGACACTCGCGGTTTGCTTAACCGTGGTTTCGGCCGAAACCGTGGACCGCGAGTGTCGGTCCTTTTCTTTGCGTTTCTTAACAATTTGAGTAGTCGGAGGATCCGACGGCATTATGTACGCAAAATCTGAGCCGAAAAACTGTTCAGCAAACTCCGACCGACGTCTAAGCGTTCGTCGGTTGAAAGCAGCACAGGCTAAACAAGCTGCTACGTCGTGGTCTGGGCCTAAACAAGGTAAGCAGTAAGAGTGGAAATCTTTATGAGGTATTTGTTTCCCACAAGTTAAACAGTTATTCACTTTTTCTGACATCGGCTGAGGCAAGAAAGAGTCCCCAACGGGGTACTTAGCTTTTTAGAAGTCTTGAAGTAGTATTCGGTAGTAGTAATCTCTGGATCTGACCGACCGGCACTTGCGAACAGCTTCTGCTTCGGGTGCCACACGGCAAGAAAGACTGAGGAAAATGGCGTCGGCTGATGCCTTTATACCCGAAGAACTGCAGCTATGACGTCGGGTGAAGTGCGACACCAGCCGAGGCCAGACCCAGACTTTGGAATCCGGCCGACCGAAGGGCTGCCTGACGACAGGACAACCCATTTGTAAGGACTGCAGATGCATCCTTGAAGGACGTGTTATTTTCTGTGATGGTGTTAGCCTGGATTTCTCTTTGTTGATTGTGTATCCCAGAGAATTCAGTAACCGTGTTGCATAAGCCAGATGTTCCAGAAGTATGTGCTTGCTGTCCGCTTGGATCAGGCAGTCGTCCAAATAAGGGTAAATTTGTATCCCTTGAAGTCTGCAGTAGGCAATTACTGATGCCAGGCATTTCGTGAATACTCTGGGCGCAGAAGATAAGCCAAACGGCAATGCAGAGAATTGATAGTGTATTGAACCTGCAAGAAATCTGAGGTATCTTCTGCAGCTTTGTCTGATTGGGACATGCAGATATGCCTCCTTGAGGTCCAATGTTACCAGCCAAAACTCCTTGCCCAGCATGGGAAGAAGCTGCTGTAATATGAGCATCTTGAATTTTGGTACGAGTAAGAATGTGTTCAGGATGGATAAGTCCAAAATGGGTCTCCAGTCGGTTCCTTTCCTTGGTACCAGAAATAGCCTGGAATAAAAACCTTGACCTTGTTCGTGAGTAGGTACCTCTTGAATAGCTTTCATGTCTATGAGCTTTGAAATTTGTAGTTGTGACTCTGCCCTTTGATTGTGTGGCAGGTTTGGCATGCCTCTCATTTTTGGGAGAGTGTGAAAATGAAATCTGTAGCCCCTGTTTATAACGTCCAGGATCCATTTGTCTGTTGTGACAATATGCCAATTTCTTGTAAATAATGCCAGCTTTCCTACCAAGGGTGCTGCCAGCTGGTATTTGCTTGGCATGGAAAGGAGGAAGTCATTGGGTTTGCTTCCTGTACTGTTGTGCACTGTCCTCACCACCTCTTGGTGCTGGAGATTGCCATTGCCTGCCTCTATATGATCCTTGTGATTGCCCTCTGCCCCTTGTGCGTCTGTATCTACCTCTTTGGGGCTTGTCCGTGGCTGGAAAGGACCAGTTTTTAGAAGGCCAATTTCTGCTAAAACGTGGTGGTTGAACCTGTAGAAAAGCTTTGACTGTTTGCATAGATTTGACTTTTTCTTCCATTTTCCGTAGTATCTCCTCAGCATTAGTACCAAATAGCACATCCTTTTGTAAAGGAGCATCTAATAGTTTAGCTTTCACATGATCAGGCAAGATTTGTTCCCTAAGCCATGCATGTCTACGAATGACTGATCCTGTAACAGCAGCTCTACTTGAGGCCTCTAGGGCATCATAGCCACATTGTAAAGTGTGTTTACCCACTTGCTCTGCACTATGCATCATATCCTGCAACTCCTTCAAATCTGATTGTTCAGGTTGAGACATTTTATTTCTTAATTGTGATAACAGAAACTGCTGATATTTAAGCATATGAAACTGACAATTTAAGGCCCTCATAGCTAGGGTGGACGAGGTATATACCTTTTTTCCCCACCTTTCTAAGGCTCTTGACTCTCTTTCTGAAGGTAGTGGATTCTTAGCAGTAGAGGCCTTCATTCCCTTGGGGCCTTGAGAAATGGTTTCAGGGTCAGCATTATGGCTTTTATAAAGAAATTGGTGAGAGTTAGGAACTCTGTAGTACCTATCAGGCTTGACTGGGGCAGGAGGCAGTGAATCCGGATTAAGGCAAGCCTCCGAGTAAACATCATCAAGTACGTCCAAGACAGGAGGTATCGCCAGAGGTCTGTGTTGAGGTAACAAAAGAAATTCCCGAAGTCTTTTCTTGGAATCAGAAAAGTCTTGGCCTTCCCAATGGAAGTGTTCCCTCAAGGTGTGCAAGGTTTCCCCAAAAGAAAAATCCTCAGGAGGAGATACTGAAGGAATGGACTGCTCTGCGTCCGAGTCTTCAAATGGGGAGTAAGAGTGTTCCTCTACATCAGAATGTTCTGAATAAATGGAGCCCTGATCAGAAGAGGGAGAATCCTCCTCCACTCTGGGTCTCTTGTCTGGAGGGGGTTGGGAACCCCTGATAAGAGTAATTAAATCTTCAGCCATTTTAAGCATCTGCTTTTTAGGCATGGGGCCTGGGGATGGGCCCTGTGCAACAGGCCTCTTGGGATGCCTGGCTGATTTGGACTTAGTAAAGGCCTTAATGGAAAAGGAAGATGAAGGTCTAAAGACACCATGGGTGGAAGTGGACCTGTCCACATTAGGTGGCTCAACGTTCACAGTGGCTTCAGTGGTTGTAGTCTGGGTCTGGGCCGAGGAACCTGCGGTCTCTGTTACAGAAGACACCGCCAAAGACGTGTCGTCGGTAGTCAGGGACTGCATAGGCGTCTCGCTGAGAACCGGACCACGTGTAGCCGGTTTTGGCGTGGTGTCGGTGAGGACCGCGGACCTCGCGTGTCAGTCCTTGTCCTTGCGTTTTTTGGTCAAAACGGTAGTCAGAGTCTCCGACGACATTTTATAATTAAAGGCTGTACCAAAAAAGTGTTGGGCGAACTCCGCCCGACGCTTAATAGTGCGTTTATTGAAAGTCGCGCAAAAGCAACAGCCCGAGATTTCGTGGTCTGGGCCTAAACAAGGTATGCAAAGGGAATGGAAATCGTTATGCGGTATTTGCTTCCCACAAGAAATACAATTGTTAACTTCTTCTGACATCGGTCTGAGGCAAGAAAAGTTTCCCCAACGGGGTACTTAGCTTTAATGAAGACTTCGGTTTCCAATTTTTTGTAAATTCAGGAGCTGGCCGACCGCCACTTGCGAACTGCTTCTGCTTCGGGCTCCGCGCGGCAAAAAAGACTGAAGAAAATGGCGTCGGCTGTGTCTTGTATACCCCTGCCTCACTGACGTCAGGAAAGAAAGCGACAACAACCGACGCCGGACCTAGACTTTGGAATTCGGCCGACCGAGGGACCGCCTGACGGCAGAGAACCCATATGTGATTACTGCAGCTGTATGCACGATGAACATCTAATAGTGCGTGTAGCCTGCCTTGAAGCGTAGGTATCTTCTGCAAGATTCCCTGATTGGGAAGTGCAGGTATGCTTCTTTTAAATCTAGTGTTGCCAACCAGGCGTCTTTGCCTAACATAGGAAGTAATTGGTGAAGAGTCAGCATCTTGAATTTTGGAATCTCCAAAAAGGTGCTCAGACAGATCCAGGATAGGACACCATGATTTGTCTTTTCTGGGTATTAGGAAAAGTCTCAAGTAAAAACCTTGCCCCTTTTTCCTCTTCTGGTACCAGCTGAATAGCCCCCATGCTTAGGAGAGAAAGTTCTTGTTTTTGGGCCTCTGCCCACTGATTTGGGGGTAGGTCCGGCAACCCATTTGGGGTTGGCAACTTGTGGAAGTGAAATCTGTATCCCTGGGGCACTATATTTAAAACCCATTTGTCCGGGGTAATGATTTCCCAGTTCTTTGCATGAAGAGCAATCTTTCCCCCCAAAGGGGCAGTCAGAAGATAAGTGCTTGGAAATTTTAAAAGAAAGTCATTGAGACAGTTTACCATAGGGGGGAGTCTTATTATTCCCAGACTTGGAGGTGGAGGCCCCCCACTGCTTAGTTCTGAGTGTCCCCTGGGACTAATACCTGAGGTTTTTGCTGTGTCTGGGTTTGACTTGAGAAGACCTGGAAGGGGCTGGAAAGGACCAATTCTTAGTGGGCCAGTTCCTACTAAATGTAGAAGGCTGAACTTAAAATCTTTAACAGTTTGCATAGATTTAGCTTTACCTTCCACCTTTTTAAGAATTTCTTCGGCCTTATTGCCAAACAGGTGGTCCTGATTTAAAGGAGCATCCAGCAATTTAGCTTTAACATGATCAGGCAAAGATTAATCCTTAAGCCAAGCATGCCTTCTAATCACAAACCCAGTAACAGCAGCCGTGCAAGAGGCATCTAAAGGATCAAAACCACATTGCAAAGTATGTTTTCTAACTTGTTCAGCAGAAAGCATTAAGACCTGTAAGTCTTTATTTTCCATACACTCAGGAATCAACATAATTTTCTGTTTAAGCAGTCCAATAACATGTTGCTGATATTTTAACATATGAAATTGGCAGTTTAAAGCTGTAATGGCCAAGGTTGCTGAAGTGTAAACCTTTTTACCCCATCTAACCATTGCCCTGGAATCTCTATCAGAAGGGGTACGATTTTTAGCAGTAGAAGTTTTAATACCTTTGGGCCCCTGTGAAATAGTCTCTGGATCTGCAATAGGATTTTTGAAAAGGAAATTGTGGGACTCTGAGACCATGTAGTATCTGTCAAGTTTATTGGAAGCCGAAGGCAAGGAATCAGGGGCTAAACTGGATTCAGAGAAGGCATCATCAACAATATCTAATACAGGAGGAATAGCCAAAGGCCTATGCTGAGGTAGGAGAAGGAAATCCCTAAGCCTCTTTTTTGAATCAGAAAATTCCTGGCTTTCCCAGTGAAAATGCTCCCTTAGAGTATGTAATGTTTCCCCAAAAGAAAAATCCTCAGGAGCGGAAGCAGATGAAATAGAATCATCTGCATCAGAATCCTCATAAGTAGGTAAGGACAAAACCAGGTCATCAGAAGAGTCAGAAAAAACAGAATCCTGATAAGATTCATAATCGAGCTCAGCCCTAGGCCTCTTAGAAAGGGGGGGGGTGACTACCCCTGATTAAAGTTATTAGATTTTCAGCCATTTTTATCATTTGTTTTTTAGGTATAGGGGCCTGAACATGTGGCCTGGACATCGTTTTTTTTAGACATAGATCGAGATTCAGGCCTTAATAATGAAGGAGGCGTCGAGTTAATATGCAAGTCCATAGGCCTGAATACACCATCAGAAGCCGGTGCCTGCACAGCGGCTCCAGACCCATCCAAGGTAGAGACATCCGCGGGTTCCATAGTTGAAGCATCTTGCGGCATACCGGACTCCGAATGGGTCTCAGTAGAGGCCTGCAAATCAGAAGTAGCAGGTATCAGGGGCTGCGAAAGCGCCTCACTGAGTACCGGCGAACTGACAAGTGGCTTAAGAGAAGCGTCATCAGCAGTTTTGGACCTCGATGGCCTCGCTCTCTCTTTATCTTTGCGTTTTTTTTTTTGGAATCTAGGTAGTCTGATGGCTAACTGGCGACACTTCTTTATAATTAAACCAAGAACTGAAATATTTAGAGGCAAAAATATACAGACGATGGACAGTGCGCTGATTAAATAAAGCACAAAACCGACAGCAAGGTGGGTCGTGGTCAGGGCCTAGGCAAGGAATACAGTACGAATGAAAATCTTTATGAGGTATTTGCTTTCCACAAGTAATGCAATTATTAACTTTTACTGACATCAGTAAGGAGCAAGAAAAAGTTTTCCCAACGGGGTACTTAGCTTTTAGTTGAAGACTTCGGTTCTGAAACTCGAAAATGAAAATTTCAGGAGTCGGCCGACCGGCACTTGCAAACTGCTTCTGCTTCGGGCACCACACGGCAAGAAAGACTGATGTAATGGCGTGTCAGCTGCATGTTTTATACCCCTGATGACCTGACGTCATGGAAGAAGGGACAGCAACTGACGCAGGACCCAAGACTTTGTTAATCAGGCTGACTGAGGGCAATCTGCAAGCAGATTACCCAAGTGTAATGACTGCAACAGTGAAACACGAAGAATATCTTACTATAACTGTAGATGTTCAAATAGGTTCTCAGCTGCAGTAGCAACACTTCAGGCTTCTTCTGCATATGGTCCAACGTCCAGCCCAAGTTTCAGAGATTAGTATTTTTCTTCCACTAGACCTGGCTGACACTATCCCAACTTGGATGGCAATTTATCTGTGGTAGAAAAGGGGCGTCCACTTGTGTCATCTCTAATTTTTTTGCCCTAGCAGCCTTCATGGATGTAGACAGAGTTCAAAGGATGACTCAGCCAGTTAGCATATACTCCAACATGTGGCACCCCAACACAACTCTGTCTAGGTTTGAGGCCAACTTGAGGAGGAAATCACTTTTTAAAAGAAGATGAAAAGCAGTCTGGCTCCACACAGATGAATTGAGTTTGTTTAGCAATCCTGTCGATACGGAGGAGCCAGGAAGAAAGGAGTGAAGGTACGTGACCTGCTCACCTCTCCTGGGGCGGGGGTGGGGGTATTTTCCATGCTTTCAGGTAAACATGGAGGTAATCCAATTTCCTTGGTGCAGACTGTGGAAACAAACTAGTGCTTTCCGGCATGGGAGGTGAGGGTTTGAGCTCTGTGCTCCTTGCTGAAGCTAAGGAGACTGCCTCTGCAGTCAGCAAACTGCTGGACTCCCACACTGTACCCGACAACATGCATTGAAGGGGTTATGGTAAGCATGTAAGAATGTTGGATCACCCCTGATGGCTGCAAGAATGACGGCTTCTCCTGGCCGACTCTTGTTTTGGTGATGGGGAACGAATGACCTCACTGGTATAAAGCGGCTGATAAAAGACAGACAAGCAGGGACAAAAAATAAAAAGCAAAAAATAAATGAATAAAAGCAGCTGAGAGTAGAATGTAATGGGACACATGACTGGGTACCTACCCTGAAGCTAGGATTTCCACAGGAATGAAAGAAGTGGGGCAGAGGAAGGGAAATTTTACTGCAGTAGTGAATATACTTGAACATCTACAACTATGGTAAAAGCTCTTAACACAACTGTACTATGTTAATCCTCCTTGTTAATCATACTGTGCACTGTCTCAGTAATACCTAGGAGGATTAACACTGCTTAGGGACCACTGGGTGGGCTGTCCATGAGAAGCTGTTCAGCTGTAAGAGTCCCTTTAGGATCCCATAGCAAATCCTGCCCTGTATTAAGAGGTAATTTACAGATTACTAAACTTGGAAAAGGCATGAATGGCATGAACAGATGAGCAGGTGTCAGTTTTAAAATCAAATTGGTGAAGACCCTCCAAGGAAGGCAGTGATGGCTACTGTAAGCCCTGGTAGAGACTGCATTCTCAGAATCACTGGTACTATCATGTCCTGGAAGGATAAGCAAAAGCAAATGCAATTAACTTATTTAGATATAATCAACTTGGAGAAAAGAATCTCCTCCCTACCCTCTGGAAAAGAATATAAATAACTAGTCTGATTTTCATTTTCCTTAGTATTATCAAAGCAAAACATCTTCTGTCTATACACATCCAGGATATGCAAGATCCTTTTCTCCTTGCTCTGGGGGAGTGGTAGAAAAGAAAATAGGGAAGATGACTGGTCTGACTTAGGGACAGACCTATCTCCACTTTGGGTTGGGGAAGGACTGGTGCAAAGTGTTGCTCTATCCACATGAAAGATGAGAGAATGTTTTCTGTACATAAAGGCCTGCAGTTCAAAAATATTTCTAGGAGTAATGGCCATTAAAAAATGTCAACATCAGGTACTTGTGGGGTGCCACAGCTGACATTGCAAACAGTAGGAATGTTCACACCTCTAGATCACAGCTGAGGTCCCATGGTGCAGAAAATTACTTTTACGATGGTCTTAAATTCAGAAAGAACTCGAAGAATGCTTTACAGGTTCAAAAGAATAAAACAGGGTTGCCAATGCAGTCAGACCAAACAAGAAGACACACAAGCACCTTCACAGAAGGCACAAGACAATGCTAATCTATACAGATAGGATGTTGTGTAAAATATTACAATAACCAAAGATGCCCTACTCTTCACTGCTGCAATATTCTTAACCTTAGGGATCTCCTGCCAGAAGGTGACCATACATCGGCCAGTATACAAAAGTCTTATACTACTGTAGGATATGTGGGACATCGCATTTAGGCTGCTGTCGGACATAGACCATAAAAGCAATGTACGTGCATGCCATCCTCAGAACTGAATGCCCCAGTGCCAGACTAAGGATATAAAAGGTCAGTACATCCAAGCAAAATAATAGACCAGGGTGGAGGGAGGAAGGCGAAAGAATACTGCAGCGGTGAAGAGAAGGATAGCTATGGTTAAGATAAGATTTTGCACTATTCTATGTCCTCCTAGTCACTTGCTGCAGTATTCTTAACCTGAGGAGGAGTGGCAAAGCTCAAAAAGGGAGTAGGAAGGAGCAGAGGAGCTCTCAATGAAGCCATGTAAAATGGCTTTAGCAAATCCGGCTCTGGATCTAGAAATGCCATCCAGTTTGTAGTGTTTGGTAAAGATATGGACAGAAGACCAGGTGGCTGCTTCAAGGATGGCGCTGTTATCCAAGCCTTGAAGAATGCCTTAGAGGAAGCCACAGCCCTGGTAGAATAGGCCTTCATGGTTGAAGACAGGCTCTTTCTATGGAGAATGTAACAAAGGCGCACAGTCTTTGAAATTCAAGAAGAAATAGTCTGCTTGGAAATGGGTAAACTCAGAGCCCTGGGATGAAAGTTCACAAACAAGTTCACAAATAGCTGATCAGACTTCCTGATAGCTTTATTCTTGTATAGGTAAAACCTAAGTTGTCTGTGTAAATCTAAGAAGTGTAGTACCTTCTCAATGTGAGTTTTGTGGAGAAGAGAAGAAGGCAGGTAATTGAATGGACTGGTTAAGGGATAACTGTAACTACTTTTGGCATAAGGAAGGATTTGTTCTCAAGGATACCCTATCCTTATGAAATACCAAGGAGGAGGGCACAGCCATAATGGCTTGAAGCTCAGACACCCTTCTGGCTGCGGTCAAGGCAACTAGTAAAACAGTTTTCCAAGAGCAATGTTTGACGGAGGGCGAAGATGCAAGCTCAAAATGGATCAGGGTCAACTTTGCTAGACCACAATTAAGGTACCAAGGATGAGGAATAGGTTTTCCTGGGACGCCTAACATGAAGGACACCCTTAAGGAATTGTTTCACTTCAAATTTGGATGCTAGAGGGGAGAAAGAGGCAAACAAGCAGAAACAGCGGACGTGTGCTTAGACAGAAGAGTAAGCTAAGCCATCAGAGAGCAGTTCACACAAGTAAGACAGAGCCACTGGGATTCCCACAGTTAGTGGGTCTTGGTACTTGGACACCAGAGTGAAAATCTTTGCCAATTGGAAACGCAAGATTTTCTGGTATTCGGTTTTCTGGCCTCCTGCAAAACCCTGAGTATGTCCTCTGCTTAGTGAAAGTGTGTACTTAAGGCCAGGTGGCAGCCTTTAAGGACAGATCTAGAATCAATGCCTTTGATGAAGGCACCAGAAGAGGAGGCTGCTCTAGCAGGCTAAGCCTTCACTGCAACTGGTAGGGTCTTACCATAAGGTGTAATGGAAGGAAATGGATTTGGAAATTCAGTTGGATATATTCTGTTTAGAAACAGGGCTTCCAAACTTACCTCCCTGAAAGGAAACAAAAAGTTGGTCAGTCTTTCTTAACCATATTGTTTTGCCCAGGTATAATCTTACCTGCTGATGTACATCCAGGGAATGGAGGAACCTCTCACTTTTACTTGTGGGTTATGGGAAAAGGCTGGCAAATGGACAAATAGGTTCAGTGACAGCTCATCTACCACTTTCGGCATAAAGAAGGGATTAGTAATAAAAATAAGTAAATAAAAAATGGAGGGATTAGCCCTTAAGGAAACCCTGTCCTTATGGAAGATGAGGAAAGGTGGGATTCACATCAGGATTTGTATCTCAGAAACCCTTCTGGTAGAGATAAAGGCGACCAGTCGGACCATTTTCCAAGTACATAACTTTAGTGAAGCTGACGTTGTTGGTAGTAAGGGTGGCAAAGCAAGTTTTTCCAGAACAAAGTATAGATCTGGGGGAGGACTCAGGTGAAGGACACTTCAAAAAAATGGTATGACCTCAACTCCAGACAGCAACCCTGGATTTAAAGTTAAGCAAGCAGAAACAGAAGACAAGTGGACCTTGTAGGAAAAGATCAGACCACTTTTGAGTAGCTCACACATGTACGACAGAAGAGTAGGCATATTCACCTGACAGGACTCTTCATTCTTCTTGTGACACCATACTGAAAATCTCTTCTACTTGGAGATGTACGATTTTCTACTAGTAGGTGTTCTCATATCGAGAAACATCTAAAGCATCTCCTCACTAAACTGGTGTTTGAAGGGAATTAAAATTCTATCATCCGGTCAGGCTGACAGCCAGCAGGTGAGGGTGAGTCAGAGTGCCATTGCTTTATGTCATTAAGTTAGTTTTTTTGTGGTGATTGCCCCAGACAAAAGAGAGTACCGGGGGAGGAGCAATGCTGTCTGGGCCAAAACAGTCGCTAGCAAGACTTTTGGTTGTTCCTCTAGATCTTCATGAGAACCTTTGGGATCAGAGGAAGGGAGGTGTAAAGGAACTTTTCTCCCAAGTTGAAAGACAGTGCCTGTCTTACAGGCCTGGTGACAAATGGTCCTGGAGCAGAACAGTACATTGTCTGCTCTGGTTGGAGGCAAAAAGATCCAACTGAGGTGTACCTCACTTGTGAACTGTGTGTGTAACATCCATTAGTTGAGCTCTTCTCTGGATATGCTGAGAATCTACAAGGACAGTGTCCTCCGAAGTTATGTTAACCGCCTGTGGGACAGGTTTCTTTTTATGGTTATGTTCCATGCCATCAGAGCAAGCCTGCACAGCTGGTAGGACTTGGTGACCCCTTGTTTGTTGATGTGCCATATGACAGATGTGTTGTCTGTAAATACTTTCCAGAGGCCTGGGCTCCAAACGTGAGAGAATACCTGTAGCTTTCATCTCATTTACACTGATGAGTTCCTCTGTCTCTTTGGGGGAACCACTATTCTTGAACTCTTGTGGAGCATCTCCATGTGCCCCAGACCAGGTCAGATGAGTCTGGAGGTCCTCTAGGTGGGTGAGAGTAGGATGAAGGCAACTCGCGTATTGAATTTAACCCAAGAGATCCACTATTGCAGCTCCTTCTTCAGAAATGGCAAGAGATGAATCAAAGTCCAGAGGGTGACAGTGTTAAGACCAAAAGGACTTCAAGTACCACTGGATCTTTCTCATGTGTCATCTAGCATAAGGCACCCTTGGAATTGTGGCTGACATGTACCCTAGGGCTCTTACAACCTCTCTTGCTGAGGTCAAAGGTAGGGAAGCAGGGAATAAGTAACTGGTCAGAGAGAACTTTCTCCTGTGGAAGGAAGGCTGTCATGGACAACGTATTCAGTCTGCAATCTAAGACGACTATGTCTTGGGATGGTGTTATAGAAGACAATGTAAAGTTGAGTGTGAATTCCCCATCTTTCCAGTAGAGACATGGTGAATTTAAGATGTAATCATAGGGTTTTGCTGGGACAAAGCCTTAATTAGAAGGTCGTCCAAGTATGGAAAAATTAGTCCCTTGGGTCCTGCAAAAAGCAATACTCAGAGCTAGACACTTTGTGTCAACTCAAAGTTGGACAAAATCCAAGAGTAAATCAGAGAAGTGAAAGTGCAATGAACCGAAAATGTCAGTGATGTGCAGGTATGCATCCTTCAAGTTTAGGGTGACAAAAAAAGCCTGAGGAAAGACTAAGGGAAGCAATGTCTGCAAGGAGAATGTTTTGAAAAACAGAACTTCTAAAAAAAAGTGTTTAGGTATGACAAATCAAGAATTGGCCTCTGCATTCCCTCTTTCCAGGGACCAGAATAGTCTTGAGTAGAAACGTTTTTACCTGGCCCTGTGAGGAGGGAACCTCTTTCCATGACGTTCTCTAATGGTTTTGTATAATGGACAAGACCCATAGTTATGCAGTCCAATGCTGGGAGAGTGAGTGTTTAGGTGGCCCAAGGTGGGAGGGAGGAGGCAGAAAATAGTGACTCACTCTTTTTTTCTGGAAAGGTGGCTTTTCCAAGTTTGGAAACCTTTTCAGGCTTGTTGGCTGTTGGTGAAGAACCCAACAAGAGGAGAAAACGCTGAGAGAAGAAGGGAGCCACTTTTGAGATTTTAAGTATTTTTTCTCTGTTTATTTGCTAAGTTTTTCTGTATAGTTGCCTAGTTTGAGCATTTTCTGGCTTGTTAAACTTGATTTCTGCATTAGTAGCTGTATTTAGAGCACAACCAAAAGCTGTTTACTGAATTTCCTGTTTGCACTTAATTTTAAAATCGTTTTTTCTCAAAACTTGCATATTTTCTGTCTTTGACCTAGCACTCTTGTGGGGGGTCATTTACTGCACTGTTATAACTTGATATTACTTGTGAACCTCTGCTATCTCCGAAAAAACAAAAACAAAAAAAAAAAATCTTGCTTTTTTCCCACTTTTCTGAGATTAAAAAAACGTTCAGTTACAGGCTTGCTGTTCCTGAACTGTTTGTAAGTTTCTGTGAGGCCATTTTTGCTTGGGCTAAAGGAAAGTCTCTCTGTTGATCAGTGGCAGTGAAAAACATTGAGCAGCTCCCCTGCCCCCCGTGGGAGTGGTTACTGACTTGAAACTGTAGTTTTATTTGCCGTATTGGGTCAATTCCTGGCTCTTTCCAGCCCCTGCTATCAAGCGTGCTTTAGCGCGGAGTTGCCACTAGAGCAGCATTGGGCAGCGTCGGTTTAACAAGGTTAAACTTTTTCTGGCTCCATAAAGTCTGTTCTTCATTTTCTCCCTTAGAACTGCTCTACTAGTAATCTAAACAGTATATCCCTTAACTAAAAAGCGCAGCACTTGTTCCTAAAAAGCCTTTTTTTTTTTTCTTCCTCCCAAAAAAAAAAAAAAAAAAAAAGCTCAGCACTTGTCTTAAAAGCATCTTCTTTTCAGGCTTAGCACTTCTGTATTGTACAAAGTCCCTCACTAGCGAAACCCCCCCCCCCAGAAGTACCCACTTCCTTACTAAGTCCTCTCTCATTCAGTTACACCCCAAACTTCTTAATTTCTCTAGCATGTCGAAGGGCCAGATGCTGGCGTCCTCTCCTGTCCAGTTGGTGAATCTGGGAATATTGAGGCAATGTTACAATTGCCTCATGTACACAGACAACCCTCTCCTCCTCCCACATAACACAAATACTAGCGAGAGATGCAGCTATTTAGCCAAACTGGAGGCTGAGCTCTCTCAACTCAGGACTGGCAAGACCAGACAGGAGGAGAAGGCAACTACACACACCACAAAACCAGTCTCACATAAAGCTATCACAACAATGAATCAAACACATAAACACACAAAGACATACTCGGAGGCTCTGAGCAAAAATTTACCTAAACAGCAGAAGCCTCCAAAGCAGACACCCAAGCAACCGTCACCTCATGACACATCACAGGCAACACATAAAACAGAAAATCAGTGTGCAAAGCAGTCACAGCCCTTAAGGCCAAATACAACACCAAACATATTTGTCATAGGTGACTCCATAGTCAGACACACTGATGTCCCATTCACCAGGCTGAACAAGGAGGGGGTCACAGTAAGCTGCCTATCGGGCGCTAGAATCCGCCACATAACACAAGCACTCGGGTCACTCCACAGCACGTACAAATATGACACAGTCATTGTCCATGCTGGTGTGAACGACCCGAAACGTACCTCCCTGGACTACATGAAAAGAGACATAGAGGAGCTCTCTGATTATGTAGCCCAAGCAGGTATGACCCTGACCCTGAGCAGCATCCTTCCTTCACCAAGAATGATGCCACAACATAGAGACAAGATGATCAGCTTTAACAATTGGCTTAATTTCTGGTGTCATTCAAAGGGGATCCAGTGTCTGCCTGGGATGACATGCTTGACGAGCCACGCTGCTTCGCAAGGGACGGCTTGCACCTGTCACCCCTGGGATTCCGGATATTGGCTAAGGCTCTTGCCACCCCATAGTGCCTTTTTTAGGCAAGGCTCAAATTCTAAACCTACCACCCTAGAAAACAAAAATGGGAAGAAACTAAGGGTAATGCTGCTCAATGCCAGAAGTCTAAATCTCAAAATGCACGCACTCGAGGCCCCTCTCAGTATGGAGAACATCGATGTCTGTGCTGTGACTCAAACCTGGTTCAAGGCTCCTGAGAGCACCCCGGCACTATCAGGTTTTACCTCATATCATGCGTTCTGGCCCCAAAACCCGGACCACACCACAAAAGGAGGGGGTGTATCCATATTCATCAAGGATACCCACACCTCCAGGTTGGTGGCAACGCATGAAGCATCGGAAACCATCCAGGTACAATTAACCATAGGCAAAACTGCTCTACAATTTGTAGCATGCTGCAGGCCACCCTCTCAAACTCAGGAACCCCACACAGCCTTCCTGAAGACACTGGAGGGTATAAATGTATCTCCAAACACCATTATATTGGGTGACTTCAACTACCCGAATATAGACTGGGAACATTACTCAAGCCCAAACTTTCTAGCCCAAAGGTTCCTGGAGTTCATAAATTCAAATGCCATGGAACAACTAGTCACCGTTCCCACAAGAGGAGAAAATATACTAGATCTCATCATCACAAACATGGGGACAAAATGCTCCACACGAAGTATATCCCTCATTGGTGAGATCAGATCATAAACTAATCTCACTGGATATCCACATCCCGCCCCCACCCCAAACAAAAAAGACCACAGTGAAGAACTTCTCTAAAGCAAAGTTCACACTACTCAAGACTGGTGTGGTATCCTTCAAGGCCCCCAAGCCAGTGGAAACCACAACCCAAGCTGCGGAAGCCCTTACAAATGCCTTCTACGAACACCTCCAGGACTGCATGGATCAGGCAATCCCCAATAAAACCAAGACTCTTTCCACCAAGGGCAAACGTCCAGTCTGGTGGACCCCAGCCATAAACAAACTTTACAATAAGAGGAGAAAGCTGTTACATGATAGAGCAAAATCCATAAAAGAGAAGACACCTTTGATCATTACTAGTAAAAAAATACGAGCAGTCATAAAATCATCCAAGGCCAACTTTGAGAGACAAATTGCCATAGATTCAAAAGACAATCATAAGGCCTTCTTCAGCTATGTTAGAAACCTGGGTGGAAACTCCCAGACATGCTCAGAATTAGTCCAAAATGATACAAAAATCACTGAAACCACAGACATTGCCAACATACTGGCAGACAGGTTCAGTGCAAACTTCACCCCCCTCCCCCCCCAAAAGGAGAGATAACTATCCCAGCGGAGTGCAGCCTCCCAGACATCTCCAATGCACAGGTGAAAGGTGCTCCCTCTAAAGCTAAAAACACAGCATCAATGGGACCGGATGGTGTCCCCGGCTGTGTGCTACACGAACTCAATGAGGAACTAAACCTGCACATAAGGCAGCTGTTTAATCTTAGCCTTACCACAGGATACGTGCCCAAGGAGTGGCGTACGGCAACTGTGGTCCCACTCCACAAAGGCGGTGCCTCTACGGACCCTGGTAATTACTGCCCCATGAGCTTAACAAGCCTGGTCTGCAAAGCTATGGAGAGGATCATAATGGAACTCATAAACAAAGACATAGGGGACTTGCAGACATTGGACCCGACCCAGTTTGGCTTTGTCAAGGGCAGATCATGCCTTTTGAACTTGGTCGACTTCTTCGAAACAGTCACCAAGGCCATTGATGAGGGAAAGGCAGTCCATACAGCCTACCTTGACCTTGCAAAAGCTTTCGACATAATACCCCACTCGGGTATTATAGAGAAACTTACCAGCTTAAATGTAAACCCATATGTCACAAGATGGGTTGCAAACTGGCTAAAGGACAGAACCCACAGGGTTAGAGTAGCTGGCGCCATGTCAGACTCCAAGCCGGTCACAAGTGGTGTCCCACAGGGCTCAATCCTTGGCCCCCTGTTGTTCGGCATCTACTTCTCATAAGTACAGGCTAACATAGGAGGACTATGGCTGACAAAGTTTGCAGATGACTGCAAACTGGGAGCCATAGTGGAAAGTACATCGGACACAGATATCCTTCAGAGGGGTCTCACGGAAACTGATAGCTGGTGCCAGAGCCATGGCCTGAAGTTAAATGCCAAAAAATGTATAGTCATACCCTTCGGGAAAAACAAGGTAACCCCAAGCTACCATATAGGTGGCAATCCACTAAGCACAGAAGAGGTTATCAGGGACCTGGGGACCCAGGTTGACAGTGGCCTTTCTTTTGACACTCACATTGCTAAAGTGGTTAGAAAAACCTTCTACATTGCCCACCTGATCATGAAGGGATTCACATCCAGATCAAGTGAGGTTATTGTTGCCCTGTACTCTTGACTTATCAGACCAATGATAGAGTACAATGCCCTATTCGGGATGTATCTCACCCGACACCTGCAGCAATTGGCAAAAGCAACACTTCCACAGAGAAACTGTTAAAAACAAACCGCTGAAATGGTTGTGAGAATCCAGCAAAGGTAAAATCACTGTACAGACAGGTCAGTGACCATTCAAAAAACACCAGGCTGAAACGAATAACTAAAATAGGACCACAGATTTATTAAATATGCCTTGAGCGCTTCGTCTGCTTCTTAAGCAGACTTCTTCAGAATACAGTTAGTAAACCAACCTCCTTCTTTTAAAACAGACAAATAGTCCACAGCTGTGTAATTAATTGTTAAATTGAAAAATCTTAAAGGCAAAGACCTTTAAATTCAAAGAAATCAATCTGCCTTAAGGCATTAAATGCACATATACTGAACAAAGAATGAAAATTGACATATTATTAATCACAAGTTAACTGACTTGCATTACATATGGTCATGAAATAAGGTTAAATGAAATAAAAATGTATTTGATAAAATACAAAACTATGTTCTGTACTAAAATGCATATAAACCAAACGATACGCATGGTAAACATAAAAACAGACCCAGTGGGAAAGCATACACAGATCCCAACTAGTAAGTTAAGTACAACCTGTTCACACTAGGCATAACACCAGTACTTACTGGGCATACCACAAATGTAACATCCCGAAACATAAAGGAAAATAACATAATTGTAACAAGTGTAACTATGGAACCTAAAGGTTAACATTCATAACATACTCAGTTGTAATATCTAAAAAGAAAGACAACCGCCACGTCTACCTTTTAAGACTGTTAAGACTCAACAAGCAAGAAATGGAACATGCTTCGTTGAGACCAGGGGCATGATAAGCTTCCAACCTAATCTGCCAATGCAGTTCAATTGCCAACAACTTCAGAGAAGCAGGGCCACCTCTACTGTCCACGGCTAACTGGTCAATGGCAATGAATTTAAATTGGTGAGATGGAAACTCAACTACGTGTTTAGCGAGGGCGTTGGTTAATTTCTGTTTCTTAATGGCATACTGATGCTCGTAAATACGCTCCCTCAATTTACATTCAGTCTTCCCCACATAGTAGGCTGGGCAATTCTGACATACAGCTAAATATACTACCATTTTAGAATTACAGTTGTTTCTGTATTTCATTGCCATTGACCAGTTAGCTGTGGACAGTAGAGGTGGCCCTGCTTCTCTGAAGTTGTTGGCAATTGAACTGCATTGGCAGATTAGGTTGGAAGCTTATCATGCCCCTGGTCTCAACGAAGCATGTTCCATTTCTTGCTTGTTGAGTCTTAACAGTCTTAAAGGTAGACGTGGGCGGTTGTCTTTCTTTTTTAGATATTACAACTGGAGTATGTTATGAATGTTAACCTTTTAGGTTCCATAGTTACACTTGTTACAATCATGTTATTTTCCTTTATGTTTCGGGATGTTACATTTGTGGTATGCCCAGTAAGTACTGGTGTTATGCCTAGTGTGAACAGGTTGTACTTAACTTACTAGTTGGGATCTGTGTATGCTTTCCCACTGGGTCTGTTTTTATGTTTACCATATGTATCGTTTGGTTTATATGCATTTTAGTACAGAACATAGTTTTGTATTTTTATCAAATATATTTTTATTTCATTTAACCTTATTTCATGACCATATGTAATGCAAGTCAGTTAACTTGTGATTAATAATATGTCAATTTTCATTCTTTGTTCAGTATATGTGCATTTAATGCCTTAAGGCAGATTGATTTCTTTGAATTTAAAGGTCTTTGCCTTTAAGATTTTTTCAATTTAACAATTAATTACACAGCTGTGGACTATTTGTTTTAAAAGAAGGAGGTTGGTTTACTAACTGTATTCTGAAGAAGTCTGCTTAAGAAGCAGACGAAAAGCGCTTCAAGGCATATTTAATAAATCTGTGGTCCTATTTTAGTTATTCGTTTCAGCCTGGTGTTTTTTGAATGGTCACTGACCTGTCTGTACAGTGATTTTACCTTTGCTGGATTCTCACAACCATTTCAGTGGTTTGTTTTTAACAGTTTCTCTGTGGAAGTGTTGCTTTTGCTAGTATGTCGTCTTTTCCTGTCACTGAAGCAGGTAGTGAGTTCCCTAATGCTACACCTGAGCTTCTTAAATCCGGCTCGCCAGGCAGTAAAGAACCACCTAATTCTACATCTAATAACCAACCTCCATCACCTTGTGTTGCGTTTCGTTTTAACAACAAATCCTTGGACTTACTATTTAGTAAGATTGATTCTATTTTACAAAGAATTGACTTTTTGGAAAAGGCGCAGGTCGCCAAGTCTAACTTAAGTGTTAGTTCTACTTCCGTAACTGACTGTGCACCTTTATGTGGGACATTCGTAGTCCCAGCTAGTAACGTAAATTGCAACTACGATGTTCCTGCTGCTGTTGGTGCACATGCACCATTGGGGAATAATTCTACTCACTCAGTTACGACGGAGGGACCCACTGTGATGTACCAGGGGTATACCTCCTCGGACAACAACATTTCGGCTTTGGTTCCTGTATTAGCTGGGAATGCGGAGGGAGATGCAGGAAGGAGTGTAGAGGACGACGCAGGAAGGCAGAGGAGAACTCCGGCACCTGAGTCGTACGTCAACCAGCAACCAGCAGGTTCGGTTGTCACTCCAAATGAAGGACAGAGGAGAATTCCGTCGTCCGGACACAGCACTAACCAGCAGAACCATGGTTTTGATCCATTTTTCGATCGACAGCGTGTTCCGGCTACCGTGAATTATTCACCTCAACAACTGCCGGCGTTTGATGTCAATTCTACGTCTGTCTTGCAAGATTCACGAAGGGTCTGTATTCCTGGCAGTAACCGACTGCTTCCAGATATTCCCATTAACAACAGATCAAGGGAAGGTACTTGTTCTATCTCCCTTCTCAACGAGAACTGTCAGCCGGCTGATGTTGGTTCCAATTTGGCTGGAGCAGGGATTAGCAATCCACCGACCTCGGTGAGTAACAATTTTATGAACTGCCCGGACCTCGCTAACTGGGTTTGTGCTAACCCCTCATTTCAGCCTGAAAATGTTACAGCAGGCACATTTAGATCTGTTCCTGAACCTGACATTTCTGGCAAGTTAAAACTTTAGATAACATCATGTTGAAAATTAGAAAACTCCAACTTGAAATTGCCTATTTTAATGAATGCCTAGCTCGGAAAATTGTGCCTAAAGGCCTTAGACATTTCCAGTACCCTACTGGTTTGGTTTGTAAATCTGCTTTCCACCAAGAGCTGATTGCCATGTATGACAGGCACGGCTTTGAATTATTAAGTGTTATGATTAAATTTTATTCTTTATAGGTTGAAGAGCTTAATTCTGAAGCCAATGCCTTGGATAGGATTATAAAGGCGGATGTGGCCTTTGATAGGTATAGGGTTGATTATATAAGATTGTATAGCAGCATTGATAGTTATTTGGCCAAACTTAAGGCAGTGAAGGTTAAAAAATTGGAAAGGGATTCAAAAGCATACGGGGAGGGTTTTATGATCCTAACC
This sequence comes from Protopterus annectens, assembly GCF_019279795.1. Lineage (NCBI taxonomy): Eukaryota > Metazoa > Chordata > Ceratodontiformes > Protopteridae > Protopterus > Protopterus annectens. The sequence goes on from NC_056736.1 coordinate 575,151,564, forward strand.
CCTCCAGGGCAAGTGCGAAGATCAACCCTTGGCCTCTTAGTTCCAACCACAACGTAAGCCCTGATTTGGGTAACACTGTAAATGCTGATGATCACTTTTCCAATATAACACAGGAAGACCTCACTTCTAATGATTGTATTCCTCCAGTGGAGTTACGAGGAGTGAGAGGTTACAGAACAAGAACAGTACTAATGGTAACAACAATGGTAATCCACAATGGAATTTTTAGGAACAAGACCCAAAACTCAACGACAGTGGCCGAATCAATCGAACCAGAGGAGGACCAACCGTTAGAAGGTTCGATAGTTACCAACCCACCCCCTGTCCCTGTGAGGAAGGGTCCAGTGGAGTAGGAGTACTGTTACCAGGTATACTCCATGGTATAAATGTGAATCAGGAACAGCTTGGTCCAGTCATTAGCACCAATACTTTAGGTGACTTTAAGGTGTATAATTTCTCCAACACACCTATTACGTTTGAAATGGCAGACCTTATGGCTAAGGGTCACACATATGTTCCAAATCATAAATTTGACTTGGTTAAGGCCATAATTGACATTAAAACATTTACCAGAAAGCTCAATTTTAGGCTTATGATGGGTGGGGGGGCATACACAGACGCACTTAATCCTTTACATATACCAAGTACTTACAATCCCCCCCTTCACCCTCTTTTGTCCTCTTTTGAGCAAGTTTGTGAGGTTGATATAAGAAGTATTAAAACCAAGAAAGTGTCTATTAGTAACAGCTTTAAAACACGAAGAGGGTTCACTTCTACCAACTTTGAAACTGACCTTATTCAGGAGTTGCGTTTGAATAACCTACGCGTATGTAAACCTGATAAAGGTGGAGGGGTGGTGATTTTCGATAATAACGATTATTTTGATCGTATGTCAGTCTTATTGGACACCCCTTCTTATGCGTTGAGTTCCCTGAATGAAATTAATGGCGCTTATCGGATTATTAAAGAACAAATTGAGGAAATGTTTTTGGAATCAAGGATTAATCTGGATTTATACCACTACATGACTACTTCCCATCCCAGGACTCCCTATTTCTTTGGTATACCCAAGATTCACAAAAACCTAACCGATCCACCTATGCGTCCTCTTATTGACAGCCGAGGGTCACCTACCTACGCCTGCGCTAAAGTTGTCGACCACCTACTTAGTAAGTATGTGGTCATGGAAACGCAGGTGTGTAAGGATTCATGGACCTTTTTGGCCAGTATGAACGAGATTGAATATGAAGATTGTTTTAACTTCCTTACAGTGGACGTTAAAGACTTATACACCTGTATTCCCCACGAAATAGCAATTGAGTGGGTGGGTGATAGACTGAGAGCTAGGGCGGCTAGCAGCTATGACATCTCTTTAGTTTGTGAATTGTTGGATTTAACTTTACCAAGGAATTATTTCATGTTTGGAAATAACTATTACCTTCAGAAAGTGGGAGTGGGTATGGGTTCGCCCTATGGGGCTAGTGTTGCAAACTTGGTAATGGCGCAATGGGAACATCAATTTCTTTTCAATCATCCTTTGTACAGTAAACATTCCGCTTTTTACACACGTTACCTTGACGACATTTTTATCTTGTTCAAAGGTAACGAGCCACAAGCTGTAGAATTTGTTGACTATCTCAACGTCACTACGGAATTTTTGGAATTTACTTCCACCTTCGATGTCCAACAGATAGCGTATTTGGACATTTTGCTAGAGAAAGACAACATTTCCTTGTGTTACACTGCTAGAATCCATAGGAAGCCTACGTATTCCAACACCATGTTACATTTCTCTAGCTGTCACCCTTTTACACAGAAGCGTGCTGTGGTTAAGGGGCAGCTTGTTAGGGCAGCAAGGATCATTAGTAGGGACGATATGTTTGAAGTTGAATGTACCACTCTCCAAGAGATGTTTCTGAGTCGGGGTTACCCCTTCAAACTTGTTAAGGATCTAATTTAGGAAGTCACTCGCAAAAGGAGGTCCAAAGTGTACGTCCCACTTTTATCTAGCAAGGTCAGTGTATTTTCTACTTTACCATTAACCGTGGTTAGTCCAGTTAGTCCAAGTACTGCTGATGGAACATTTGAGGTGGATTTACCTAGATTCATTACCACTTTTGCAATTGATAGCGACATCTTGTGGAATATTGTTAGGAAGAACTGGCAATTATTTAGGGCGGACCCTGGAGTATCTTCTAAACTCGGTCTGTGCCCCAAGGTTACTTATAGGAAGGATAGGAACCTTAAGTCATGGTTCGAGATGAAACCGCCTACCACTAGATCTCCAGGTATGTTTAAATGTCATGCCTGTAAATTTTGTAACTTGATTATGGAATCTAGTAGATTTAATGTGAACAACTTTGAGTTTAAATTGAAATACAGAAACAACTGTAATTCTAAAATGGTAGTATATTTAGCTGTATGTCAGAATTGCCCAGCCTACTATGTGGGGAAGACTGAATGTAAATTGAGGGAGCGTATTACGAGCATCAGTATGCCATTAAGAAACAGAAATTAACCAACGCCCTCGCTAAACACGTAGTTGAGTTTCCATCTCACCAATTTAAATTCATTGCCATTGACCAGTTAGCCGTGGACAGTAGAGGTGGCCCTGCTTCTCTGAAGTTGTTGGCAATTGAACTGCATTGGCAGATTAGGTTGGAAGCTTATCATGCCCCTGGTCTCAACGAAGCATGTTCCATTTCTTGCTTGTTGAGTCTTAACAGTCTTAAAAGGTAGACGTGGGCGGTTGTTTTTCTTTTTTAGATATTACAACTGGAGTATGTTATGAATGTTAACCTTTTAGGTTCCATAGTTACACTTGTTACAATTATGTTATTTTCCTTTATGTTTTGGGATGTTACATTTGTGGTATGCCCAGTAAGTACTGGTGTTATGCCTAGTGTGAACAGGTTGTACTTAACTTACTAGTTGGGATCTGTGTATGCTTTCCCACTGGGTCTGTTTTATGTTTACCATACGTATCGTTTGGTTTATATGCATTTTAGTACAGAACATAGTTTTGTATTTTTATCAAATATATTTTTATTTCATTTAACCTTATTTCATGACCATATGTAATGCAAGTCAGTTAACTTGTGATTAATAATATGTCAATTTTCATTCTTTGTTCAGTATATGTGCATTTAATGCCTTAAGGCAGATTGATTTCTTTGAATTTAAAGGTCTTTGCCTTTAAGATTTTTTCAATTTAACAATTAATTACACAGCTGTGGACTATTTGTCTGTTTTAAAAGAAGGAGGTTGGTTTACTAACTGTATTCTGAAGAAGTCTGCTTAAGAAGCAGACAAAGCTTCAAGGCATATTTAATAAATCTGTGGTCCTATTTTAGTTATTCGTTTCAGCCTGGTGTTTTTTGAATGGTCACTGACCTGTCTGTACAGTGATTTTACCTTTGCTGGATTCTCACAACCATTTCAGTGGTTTGTTTTTAACAGTTTACCTGCAGCAATTGGAGAGACCCCAAAAGTTCCTCACCAAAAGGATAAAGGGACTCCAAAATCTGTCATATGCTGCCAGACTGAAGAAACTCCAGCTCTATTCAGTCGCATACCGTCTGCTCAGAGGTGACCTGTGCCTGACATACAAGGCCATGTCCAACCCGGAATTAATGGGCATGCTCCACCTCAAAAAATCCAAATCTACCAGATCCACTAGAGTAAGCGATTTAAACCTTAGCACGGATATAAATAGGACATGCTGGAGGGATAGATTTGTCACCCAGAGACTCCCTATGTTGTGGAATAAAATCCCGGTCCATGTGAGGCAGAGCACCTCGCTGGCTCTGTTCAAGAGAAATTTTGACCAGTGGATGGGAGATCGTAGGTTTACCCTGGGAATCATCTCTGTGTCACTGCTGGACAGAGGCACAACAAACTAATGGGCACAGTATTTTTTAACATAAGGGGTGGCGTACGCCACAAAAACTCTGGGCTAGGCTTATAAATGCCTTAGGGCAGATAGCCTAGTATAAACCTATGAACCTATGCTGTGGGTTCTCCCGAGATATACATACAAATATATATATTTTTTATTATTCTTTTGAGGGGGCTTTTGTTTCCTTTGGACAAATGTAGGCTTGGAGGGATATTTCCTTTGTCATCGAGGAAGTGATATAAAAAGACAATCTAAAAGCCGGCAAGACTTTGCCTTTTTTCTGTAGTTTTTGAAGAGCTCAGCAGCAGACGGGACAAACAAGAGGTACCTATGGTACCTATGATGAGGGAGTCCAGGAGCTTGGCCTTGACATTTTCAGGTAGGGACTGGAGGCAAAGCTAAGCAAACCTGTAGATTGGCCACAGTGGTACTCAGAGCCCCGGAGAAAACCTCTGTAATAGCACAGCTGCATTTAACGGAGTTTCTGGCTACTTAGGAGGGATTGTACTCATGCATGATTCCAAAACTAGGAAACTGAACATCTGTCTGTCTTCTCTAGGACTGGTGTCTGAAGCATGCAGTTGTCTGAGTAGGGGTGAACACAAATGTTCTTGGTTCTGCAAAACCCAACTACTGGAGTCAGGCACTTTGTGAACACCTTGAATGCACCCAAATGCATGCACTCAGGAAACACTATAAAACACTAACTACTCATGGTACATACCACTGGTTTTAGACTGATGAAGACATGTCTCATGAATAAGCATGTAAAATATGCACAAGAGGCAGGTCACATCTATAAGCAGGCAGGAAGAAGACACCATTTTTTAAACAAAACAAAAAAATGTTTTCTTCACAGTAAATTGCGGTACCCCAGAGAAATATTTAACAGGCAAAATCTTCAATAAGCTCAGCTCCTGTTTTATTTATTTATTTATTTATTTTTTTTTTGGGGGGGGGGGTGCCTTATACCATCCATCACCTTCATATTTTCCTCTACTTTTCTGAACATTTCATAAGATTTGGTATGTGTGTGTATGTGTGTGTTTGGGGTGTGTGTGTGGGGGCAAAAAGAAGGTCTTCCTGTAATAACGATCCCAAGAGTTTTGCCTTGATAGAATCAGAAACAGTTTGTGTCGTCACCCATCCATGTTTTCTCAGTAAAGACTCAGTAGCAGCTGCTCCAGACACAGTAGCTGCAGTGGCATAGGTATATTTTATAACATGTTTGCCAAACCAGACGGCAGTCTGAACCTGAAGCAGTGGTCCCCTATAATCTTTCCATCCTACAACTTACAGCTGTCCAAGATCTGTTTCAAACTGTGTTCTTTGAAATTCACTATGAGGGTTTGACAACTTAAAGCCCTAAAAGTCAGTGTGGAGAAGGCGTATGCCTTCTTACAATATCTAGAAGCCTACATTTCTGGCAGTGGTACACTGGGTTAAGGTGCGATATGTGGTTCCTTTGTTACAGAGTTTGATTCCCTCAGCACTGACCTGCCTACTATATGACTTTGAGCAAGTCACTTAACCAGACATTACTCTTGGGTCACTCCTGAAAATGAAGTGTGTGCTCAATGGGCCTACCTTGTTAAACTGTATTACAATGGCTTTTACAAAGAAAAAGAAAGGCCCTCAAATGGGGTACTTATCTGCCTGAAGCTATGGCTGAAGCCGACCACCAATAATACCACCACTGAGCTGACAAGAGTCTGCATATGCGCACATATTGGTATGTTCTACGCAGTTCATCTGCAGACCATTTCAAGCCTAGCCAAATTCTTCTTGGACATCTGTATCAAAAAAATAATGACCAAAGTCACATATTTCAAATTTGTTTCACAAAGAAAATGTAGCCAAGAGACTTCTGAGTTTTGGTGTGCCTGTACATCCCTCTTGTACTAACACATTCAAGCTAACGATGGACATGCAATGCACAAGGAAGCAGCAGAGTCTAAAGTACTGTAGACTGGTTAGATGCCCAATGTAGCTATGACTACTGCAACAGTGATTTAATGAAGAAAGTTCAGTGTATGTAAACCTACTTTAACAGATACTTTAATGGATCACTCGGAGTAGCTTAAGCTATATGGATTTCACTTACTACTCCAGCCCGCTTCCAAAGCTTTGGGCAACCTTCAGGTGCTTCACTTGCCAATGGTGCAAAAATTGCTCCATGTAAAAAGGCAACTGGAGCACCAAAATGCTTCATAGCATTTTTTCCAAGAAGGAGGCAAGTGCTCTGAATATTTCTGCAAATGAACTATAGAGTACAGTTGTGTGCACTTACAATAATGTAGATGTTCGAGTGTATTCACTATTGCAGTCATCACCTGTGGGTTATCCCTGCTGTGGTAGCCCTCGGCCGGTCCAAATATCAGAGTCAATGTTTTTCTGCATCGGCTGCTGTCGCTTTCTGGCGGATGTTAGGTTGTCAGGGCAATAAAGCTCTGAAACCCTTCTGGCTGAAGTGACAGCTAGGAGAAAAGCAGTCTTCCATGAGAGGTACCTTAATTCTGCTGAAGCAGCAGGTTCGAAGGGAGGCAAAGTAAGTTTTTCCAAAACATAATTCAGGTCTCAGGCTGGGGTGGGTGGCCTTCTGGGAGGTCTGATATTAGAGGCCCCATCTGAAGGATTGTTTAATCAAAGGATGGGAAAACAGTGGCTGTTCTGAATCAAAATGAGCTGAAATGGCTGATGCATGGATTTTAATGGAGGAGAAGGGGAGGCCACTATTAAGTAGCTCCGCTACGTAGTCCAGTATAAGAGGGATGGAAGGTTGTGAGGTAATGCCCCCTCTGGACTGGCTCCAGGAACAGAATCTTTTCCATTTTCCTGCATAGGATTTTCTGGTGGTAGGCCTTCTGGCCTCTGTGATGATGTCTAGGACCTGGTTTCTTAACAGGAGCCCCAGGTTTGCCTTTACAGTATAAGCCATGCTGATAGTTTGAGAGTCTGCAGGTCGGGGTGCAGCATCCCACCTCCCCAGCCCCAAGTTAAGAGGTCTGGCATCAGGGGAAACTGCCTGGGAGGCTCTAAGGTCAGGTTGCGCAATAAGGGCTACCAATGTTGCCTGGGCCAATCTGGAGCAATGAGGATGGCCTTTGGCCTCTCCTCTCTTATTTTGATCAGAACTTTGGGAATAAGAGGCAGAGGAGGGAATGCATGCACAAAAAGGGTGTTCCAGGGGATGTTAACGGCATCCACTTTCCAGGCTAGGTGATGATACTCCCTGGTACAAACATTTTTCAGCTGATGGTTAGGATGTGAAGCAAAGAGATCCAACTCTGGAGTTCCCCACACCTGAGTGATTTGCAAAAAGATTATTCTGTGGAGCTGCCATTCGTGGGGGTCCAGAAGGTTTCTGCTTAAGTGATCTGCCACGGTGCTGTTGATCCCTGGTAGGTATTGAGCTATCAGGTGTTGTCCCATGGAAGAGGCTGTCAGCCACAAATTCATGGCTAGCCTGCATACACGGTAGGATTGGGTCCCTTCCCATTTGTTGATGTACCACATTACTATGGTGTTGTCTGTTTTGATAAGGAGAACCCCTGGCTTGAGATGGGGCTTGAAGGATGGCAGCCTTTTGTACTGTTATTTCCTTCTGGGTGATGTGTAAGGGAAGGTGCTGGGCATCCCAAAGACCATGGGTGCATCTGCCTTCTAGGTGAGTGCCCCAAGCTATGTCTGAGCCATCAGTGGTAATGGTTTGCCTAGTTGGGTGAAGGGAAGACTCTTGTTCTGGGCACAGGTGCCTGCCCACCAGAGAAACTCTGCCCTTATTACCAACATGGGGACTCTATGCTCCAGACCAGAAGTGTATCCCTCACTGGTAAGACCAGACCACAAACTAATCTCACTGGATATTCACATCCCAACCCCACCCCCTGCCCAGAAAACCACACTGAAAAACTTCTCTAAAGCAAATTTCACACTCCTCAAAACCGAGGTGGAATCCTTCAAAGCCCCCGGGCCTGTGGAAAATACGGCCCAGAACGCAGAATCCTTTATAAACGCATTCTATGAACACCTTCAGGAATGAATGGATCATGCAATCCCAAATAAAACCAAGACCCAATCCTCCAAAGGCAGATGTCCTGTCTGGTGGACCCCAGCCATAAACAAACTATACAATAGGAGGAGGAAGCTACTACATGATAGAGCAAAATCCAAAAAAAGGAAGGCATCTCTGATCAGTATTAGCAAAAAACTACGGGCACTCATAAAATCGTCTAAGGCCAGCTTCGAGAGAAAAATTGCACAAGACACTAAGGATAATCACAAGGCTTTCTTTAGTTATGTTAGGAACCTGGGTGGGAATTCCCAGATATGCTCAGAATTAGTCCAAAATGACAAAAAATACACCAAACCCACAGACATTGCCAACATCCTAGCTGACAGGTTCAGCGCAAACTTCTCCCCCCCTTCCCCACCAAAAGGGCAAATATCTATCCCAGCAGAGTGCTGCCCCTCTGACATCTCAGATGCTCAGGTAAGAGCCACCCTCTCCAAAGCAAAAAACACAGCATCAATGGGACCAAACAGTGTCCCGGGCTGCGTCCTACATGAACTCCAAGAAGAGCTAAACCCAAACATAAAACTACTGTTCAATCTCAGCCTTACTACAGGATATGTACCCAAAGAGTGGCGTACAGCAACAGTGGTCCCTCTCCACAAAGGTGGTGCCTCAACGGATCCTGGAAACTGTCCCCCATAAGCCTGACTAGCTTGGTCTGCAAAGCTATGGAAAGGATCATCATGGACCTCATAAATAAAGATATTGGGGACCTACAGACACTGGATCCTACCCAGTTCGGCTTTGTTAAGGGCAGATCCTGCCTCTTAAACCTGGTCGATTTCTTTGAAACAGTCACCAAGGCCATTGACGAGGGAAGGTGGTCCACACAGCCTACCTGGACCTCAAAAGCCTTCGATACAATACCCCACTCCGGCATTATAGATAAGCTCACCAGCTTAAATATAAACTCCTATGTCACTAGATGGGTTGCAAACTGGCTCAAGGACAGAACCCACATGGTTAGAATTGCTGGAGCCATGTCAGACTCCAAACCAGTTACAAGTGGCGTCCCACAAGGCTCAGTCCTGGGACCTCTCTTGTTCGGTATATATTTCTCGGAGGTACAGGCCAACATGGAAGGACTGTGGCTGACCAAGTTCGCAGATGACTGCAAACTGGGCGCCATAATCGACTCTCCAGCCGACACAAGCATTCTCCAAAAGGGCCTCATAGAAACAGACAACTGCTGCCACAGCCATGGCCTCAAGCTAAATGCCAAAAAGTGTATAGTCATCCCCTTTGGCAAAAACAAAGTGCCCACAAATTACCACATAGGTGGTAATCCATTAAGTACAGAAGTAGTAGTTAGGGACCTGGGGACCCAAGTTGATAGCAATCTCTCATTTGACAACCACGTGGCCAAAGTGGTTAGAAAAACATTTTATATAGCCCACCTAATCATGAAGGGATTCACATCTAGATCAGGGGAGGTCATTGTGCCTCTTTACTCATCCCTCATCAGGCCCATAATTGAGTACAATGCCCCTTTTGGGATGTACCTTACCAGACACCTGCAGCAACTGGAAAGACCCCAAAAGTACCTCACCAAGAGGATCAAAGGGCTCAAACAGATGCCATATGCTGCCCGGTTAAAGAAACTCCAGCTCTACTCAGTGGCATACCGCCTGCTCAGAGGCGATCTGTGCCTGACGTATAAAGCCATGTCCAACCCGGAATTAATGGACATGCTGCACCTCAGAAAATCCAAATCCCATCGAGCTACGCGCTTGAGAGACTTGAACCTCAGCAATGAAATAAACAGGACATGCTGGAGGGACAGATTCATAACCCAGAGGCTCCCTTCACTCTGGAATAAAATCCCAGTCCAGGTTAGGCAGAGTCCCTCATTGACTCTCTTCAAGAGGAACCTTGATGAGTGGATGGGAGATCGTAGGTTTACCCCAGGTATCACTTCCGTGTCACTATTAGACAGAGGCACAGTATACTAACCTCGAAAAAGGGCATAGCAAAATTAATTTAAAATGGGTGGCGAAAGCCAAACACACTCTGGCTAGGCTTATAAATGCCCTAGGGCAGATAGCCTAATATGAACCTATGAACCTTATACAGGGAATCAGAGGGAGAGAGGTCTCAAGAGGCTGAAAGTGCTGACACCAAAGATTCTTTAGGTACCACTGAAGTTTTCTCATGTGAAGCCTGGCCAGAGGAATTAGAAGGATGCAGGATGCCATGTACCCTACGGCTTGCAGGAACTTCCTCACAATGAGGTGACTTTTGGAAGCCAGCTGTGTAAAATAGAGAGGCAGGAAGCTCTGCTTCTCTGGGGATAGGAAGGCTATTTGGGATGCTGTATTCAGCAGAGCTCCAAGAAAATCATCTCCCTGGAGGGAGTTTGCTTTGATTTCTTCTCGTTGATGGTGTACTCTAAGGAGGTTAGGAGGGTTTAACAAAAAGCAGGTACTTGAGGAGCTTTTCTTTGCACTCTGCCTGAATGAGGCACTCATCCAGGTAAGGGTAAATCTGTATATTTTTCTGTCTGCAAAAGGCTGACAGAGGCTAAGCATTTGGTGAATACCTTGGGAGCAGTAGATAAGCCAAAGGGTAGCGCAGAAGAAAGTGTTGTGAGCCTGCTCTGAAGCGAAGGAATTTCCTGCAGGATTCCCTTATGGGGATGTGGAGATAGGCATCTTTTACATCTAGGGTAACAACCCAAGCATTTTTTGTCAGCACAGGCAGCAGCAGCTGCTGCAGTTAGTATTTTGAATTTAGGGACAACCAGGAAGGTGTTCAGAATGGAAAGATCCAGGATGGGGCGCCAAGTGCCTTCTTTTCTGGGAAAGTACAGTTGTGTACACTTACCATAAATGCAGATGTTCGAGTGTATTCACTGTTGCAGCCATCACATCTGGGTTATCCCTGCCAGGGTAGCCCTCGGCCGGCCTGAATACCAGAGGCTTAGTATTTCTGCGTCAGTTGCTGTCGCTTCAGGACTGATGACAGGTAGTCAGTAGTATAAAGTAAGGCAGCTGACGCCATTACATCAGTTTTTCTTGCCCTAAACCTGCCAGGATCCCCCAAGTGGGAGCCAGGTTCTGGTGGAAGAACCCCACCAGTAGAAATTAAATACCAATATGTCCCTTGTAAGGAAAGAGAAGAAAGAAGAGGGGAATGGAGGGAGGGAAACCAGGACTGCAACAGTGAATACACTAACATCTACATTTATGGTAAGGGCACACAACTGTACTATGTTCTTCGTGTTTCACTGCTGCAGTCATCACATTTGGGTTGACTCCCAAAGGTGAGGAAATGGGTGGATGCAGTCAAGGAACTAGAGGATGGCTAGGATGCCCACCAAGACTGCAGAGGCTAAACCTGCCCTGGATTTAGAGAAGATAAGCAGGTGGTAATGCTTGGTAACGGTGTGAACAGATGTCCAGGTGGCAGCCTCCAGGATGTCCCTGGTGGGGACTCCTCTGAGGAAAGCTGCAGAGGTGGAGGCTGCTCTGGTGTAGTGAGTCATAACCCCCTGGGGGGGGGGGGGCTTTCCATGTTGCTTGTAGCAGAAATCGATGCACTGTGCTATCCATTTGGAAATGGTTTGTTTGCCCTCTGCCCTGCAGCAAAGCTAACCAGCAATTGATCAGACTTTCTGAAGGATTTAGCTCTGTCTAGATAGAATCTGAGCTGTCTGTGCACATCTATAGAGTGCAGGATCCTGACACTGTTCCCTTGCTTGAGGCTGTTAGGGCATCATATCCGCAGTGTAAAGAGTATTTAGCCACTTGACAAGTAGAGTGCAGTAAATCTGCTAGCTCTTTCAAATTGGCACAGTCAGGAAAAGTAGAAATCTTTTGTTTCAATAGCTCCAAAGTGTGTTGTTGATATTTTAACATGTGGAACTGACAGTTGAGTGCTCTGACAGCCAAGGCTGCAGAGGTGCATACTCCCCCCCCCCCCCCCATCTGTCCAGAGCTCTGGAGTCCTTGTCAGGAGGAGTAGGATTCTTTGCAGAACTAGCCTTAGCGCCTTTTGATCCCTGTGTAATAACTTCTGGGTCTGCAGCAGGATTTCTGTACAGGTATTTGAGAGCCCAGTACTCTGTAATACCTATCAGGTTTTCTGGATGCATGTGGGAAGGCATCAGGAGTTAAGCTAGATTCATGGAAGACATCATCAACCACCTTTAAGATAGGAGGGATGGCCAAGGGTCTGTGCTGGGGCAGGTCTAAAAACTCTTACTTTCTTCTTAGACTGAGGGAAGACCTGGGATTCCCATTGGAAATGTTCCCTGAGGGTGTGAAGGGTTTCCCCAAAGGAAAGATCTTCTGGTGGGGAGGCAGAAGGAATGGATTTCCTCTGCATCGGAATCCTCATAAGCAGTAAGAGGTTGTTCCTCTTCAAAATCTAAATAATCAGACTCCTCAGAATCCTGTTCTGTCAGTATTTCAAGGGAAGGGTCTCTCTTCCTTTTAGAAGGTCAAGCCTGACTACCCCTGATAAGGGTGAGAAGTTCCTCTGCCATTTTAAGCATTTGAGCTTGGGGTGGTGGTGGAGGGATAAAACGGTGGCTGGAGGTAATTTTCTTAGGAGTGCACCTACCTCCACAGGTTAAACAATTATTAACTTTATCTGACATCGGCTGAGGCAAGAAAGAGTCCCCAACGGGGTACTTAGCTTTTTCGAAGTCTTCGGTAGCCGAATCACAGGAGCTGACCAACCGGCACTTGCGAACTGCTTCTGCTTCGGGCACCACGCGGCAAGAAAGACTGAGGAAGATGGTGTCGGCTGATGCTTTTATACACCAGGCGGTCTGACGTCGGGGAAACTGCGACATCAGCCGAGGCCAGACCCAGACTTTGGAATCCGGCCGACCGAAGGGCTGCCTGAGGCAGGACAACCCATATGTGATGACTGCAGATGCATCCTTGAAGGACATCGGAGATATTTCCTGCATGATTCCCTGATAGGAATGTGGAGGTAGGCCTCTTTTAGGTCTAGGGTGGCCAGCCAAGCATCCTTGGAAAGCATGGGTAGCAGCTGCTGGAGGGTGAGCATTTTGAATTTTGGTATCACCAGGAAGGTGTTTAGAATGGATAGATCGAGGATGGGGTGCCAGGTACCCTCTTTTCTGCGTACCAGAAAGAGTCTGGAGTAGAAACCTTGACCATTCTGTTCTGCAGGAACGTGCTCTATTCCCCACAGAGAGCAGGGAAAAGACTTGTTTTTTGCCTGTGCTCACTGGTTTGCAGGTAGATCTGGGAACCCTTTTGGAGTTGGAAGGGTGTGTAAAGAAAATCTGTATCCCTGGGACACTATGTTGAGAACCCAGCAGTCGTTGGTAATGGTGGCCCAGGTGCTTGCATGAAAGGAGAGTTTTCCTCCTAGGTGTAAGTGAAGATGGGCAGAGGGAGGAGAGTCATTGTGAGTTCTTACCATAAAGGGGGTGGCTTAGAACTCCCTGTTTTTGAAGTGGAGGCAGTCCACTGTTTAGATCTCTGCATTCCCTGTGGCTGTTGTCTGGTGGGTCTGGGATGAACTGACTGGTGGGAGCAGGAAAGGACCAATGCTTGGAAAGGCAATGCCTGCTGAACCTGGGTGGCTGGACCTGTAAGAAATCCTTAACTGTCTGCACAGATTTTGCTCTTTCTTCCAACTTTTTTAAGATCTCTTTTGCCTTAATGCCAAATAAGTTGTCTTTGTAAAAGGGGGCATCCAACAATTTAGATTTAACATTGTCTGGCTTAAGTCATGCATGCCTTCTAAGGAAAGAACCGGTGACTGCTGCCCTGCAAGAAGCTTCTAGGGTGTCAAAAAGTACAGTTTTGGGCGTCGGTTGTCACCGCTTCTTCCCTGACGTCAGTGCGACAGGGGTATAAAAGAACCAGCAGACGCCATTCTCCTCAGTTTTTCTTGCCCTAGATGTCAGGTGCCCCCAGAAGGAAGGCAATACATAAAATTATGTAATAATGTAATGCAGTATAATCAAAAAACAGTAGATGCAAGCAAATACACCATAAAAGAAAACCCCTAGAGGGGAAGGAGGGAGGGAAACCTGGACTGCAGCTGTATTAGCACTCGAACATCTACATTTATGGTAGGTACAAAACTGTACTATGTTCATCGTGCATACAGCTGCAGTCATAACAGATGGGTAGAATCCCAAAGCTAAGAAAGGGGTGGTAGGCACTAGGTGGAAACTAGGAGGAGCCAAAATGCCCTGCAAGACTGCAGTGGCAAAGCCTGCTCTAGATTTGGAGTATAATGGTAGGTTGTAGTGCTTGGAGAAGGTATGCACAGAACTCCAAGTGGCTGCTTCCAAAATATCCTTGGTAGGCACTCCTCTGAGGAAGGCTGCAGAGGTGGCTGTGGCCCTGGTGGAATGTGTTCTAATGCCCGTAGGTACAGTTTTGCCATGAAAAGAATAGCAAAAGTGTATGCAGTGTGCTATCCATTTTGAGATTGTCTGTTTGGAAATTGGCTTTCCTTGAACTCCTACCGCATAGGCCACAAGGAGCTGTTCTGCTTTTCTGAAAGGCTTTGTTCTGTCCAAATAATAACACAGTTGTCTGTGGATGTCCAAGGAATGTAGTAATCTCTCCCCCTTGTTTTGAGGATTAGGATAAAAAGTAGGTAAATGTATGGCCTGATTTAAAGCTACCCTGGATACCACTTTAGGCATAAAGGACGGGTTGGTACGTAAGGAAACTCTGTCCTGATGGAAGATGATAAAAGGCTGGACAGCCATGAGAGCTTGTAGTTCTGAAACTCTACGAGCTGAAGTGATAGCCAGAAGGAAAGCTGTTTTCCAGGACAAATATTGCAAATCTGATGAGGCAGCTGGCTCAAAAGGAGGCAAGGTCAGTTTTTCCAGAATGAAATTAAGATCCCAAGCAGGTATTGGATGTTTCCTTGGAGGTCTTAAATTCTTAGCCCCTCTGAGGAACTGTCTTAAGACAGGGTGAGAGAATAAAGGTGGATCAGTGTTGTATTCAGCAGAAATGGCTGAGGCATGGATTTTGATGGAGGAGAACGAAAGTCCACTGCTTAGCAGTTCTGCCAAATATTTTAGTATTTGAGGTAAATTCAGTTTCCCAGGGTCCTGGCCCTTTTTCTCATTCCAGACGCAAAAACGTTTCCATTTTGCGGAGTAAGCTTTTCTAGTTGATGGCCTTCTGGCCTCCAAAATGACATCCTGCACCTCCTTGGAGAGTAGGGCCTGCTGTGATGCTAAGGAATCTTCCATGCGGCTAGATTGAGTGTTTTTAGCTGACTGTGAAGAGTTTTGAAGCTGTGCTGAGTCAGAAGAAGAGGCATTAGAGGCAGGGTCCATGGTGGGGAATGCGTCAGGCTCCTCAGGAGTGGGTACCAGTGTTGCCTTGGCCAGTCCAGAGCAATGAGGATCATCTTTGGTCTGTCTGCTCTGATCTTCAATAGGACTTTGGGCAGCAGAGGAAGAGGCGGGAAGGCATAAACTGTCATTGATGTCCAACTGAAAGAGAGGGCATCCACTCTCCAGACCTTTGGATGGAAGATCCTTGAGCAGAATTTTTTCAATTGATGATTTTTGTGGGAGGCAGAGAGATCTATGTCTGGCCTTCCCCATTCTTGGATTATTTCTGTAAAAACTTTTGGATGCAACTTCCATTCGTGTGGATCTGTCATATTCCTGCTTAGGTTGTCTGCCAGAGTATTTTCCTTGCCTGGCAAGTACTGTGCTTGTAGTTCCATTTGTAAGTCCATGGCCATGTTCCAAAGTGACATGGCCAGTCTGCATAGGGGGTAAGAATGTGTTCCTCCCTGCTTGTTTATGTACCACATAATTGTGGTGTTGTCCGTTCTTATCAATAGTTGACCTGGTTGTAGAAGGTCCTTGAAGGCTATAATAGCATTTATTACTGCTAGCATTTCTTTTTGATTGATGTGAAGGTGCTTTTCTTTTTGGGACCATTTGCCCTGAATGCACCGGTCTGTCATGTGCGCCCCCCAGGCGTAGTCCGAGGCATCTGTTGTGATGACTTGATTTGCTTGAGGCTTGCTGAATGGAAGACCTGTGTTTGTTTGACATGCTTGAGCCCACCACAGAAATTCCTTTTGCAGACATGGAATTAGTGGTATTATTGTTTCCAAACTGTGGCTGTGTTGAGACCATATGTTTTTTAGGTACCATTGTAGTTTTCTCATATGCAGCTTTGCACATGGGATTAGTAAGATGCAAGATGCCATGAATCCCAGAGCCTGCAGGATTTTCCTTGCAGTCAGCCTGGTGCAATTTGCCAGTGTCCTGAAGTATTGAATAAGTTGCCCCTGCTTCTCTGGCGTGAGGTAGAGGGTATTAGCCTTGATTTCTCTTTGTTGACTGTGTATCCCAGAGAGTTTAATAACATTATTACATAAGCCAGATGTTTCAGAAGAATGTGCTTGCTGTCCGCTTGGATCAGGCAGTTGTCCAAATAACGGTATATTTGTATCCCTTGAAGTCTGCAGTAGGCAATTACTGATGCCAGGCATTTCATGAATACTCTGGGTGCAGTAGATAAGCCAAAGGGCAATGCAGAGAATTGATAATGGGTTGAACCTGCAAGAAATCTGAGGTATCTTCTGCAATTTAGTCTGATTGGGACATGCAGGTATGCCTCCTTGAGGTCCAATGTTACCAGCCAAGACTTCTTGCCCAGCATGGGAAAAAGTTGCTGTAGAGTGAGCATCTTGAATTTTGGTACAAGTAGGAATGTGTTTAGGATGGATAGATCCAAAATAGGTCTCCAATCTTTTCCCTTCCTTGGCACCAGAAATAGCCTGGAATAAAAACCTTGACCTTGTTCGTGTGTAGGTACCTCTTGAATAGCTTTCATGTTTATGAGATCTGAAATTTGCCTTTGTGCCTCTGCCCTTTGATTGTGTGGCAGGTTTGGCATGCCTCTCATTTTTGGAAGGGTATGAAAATGGAATTTGTAGCCTCTGTTTATAATGTCCAGGATCCATTTGTCCTTTGTGACAACATGCCAATTTTTTGAAAATAGTGCCAGCTTTCCTAAGGGGGCTGTCATTTGAGACCTGGTTGGCATGCAAAGGGGAAAGTCATTGGGTTTGCTTTCTGAAAGATTGCGAGTTGTCCTCACCACCTCTTTGTGTAGGAGCTTGCCATTGTCTGCCTCTATACGATCCTTGTGACTGTCCTCTGCCCCTCGGGCGCCTGTATCTGCCTCTTTGGGGTCTGTCTGTGGCAGGAAAGGACCAGTTTTTGGAAGGCCAATTTCTACTAAAACGTGGGGGTTGAACCTGCAGAAATTCTTTCACAGTTTGCATTGATTTAGCCTTTTCCTCCATTTTCCGTAATACTTCCTCAGCATTAGCCCCAAATAGTACATGCTTTTGAAGAGGGGCGTCTAGTAATTTAGCTTTGACATGATCAGGCAAGGCTTGTTCCTTGAGCCAGGCATGCCTACGTATGACTGAGCCTGTAACAGCAGCTCTACATGAGGCCTCTAGAGCATCAAAACCACATTGTAAGGTATGTTTACCCACTTGTTCTGCACTATGCATCAAATCCTGCAACTCCTTCAAGTCTGGTTGTTCAGGTTGTGACATTTTAATTTTCAATTGTGATAACAAAAACTGTTGGTATTTTAGCATATGAAACTGACAGTTTAAGGCCCTCATGGATAAGGTAGCCGAGGTGTATACCTTTTTTCCCCACCTTTCTAAGGATCTGGAATCTCTCTCGGAAGGCAATGGATTTTTGGCAATGGAGGCTTTAACTCCCTTGGGCCCTTGTGAGATGGTTTCTAGGTCAGCAGCATGGCTTTTATATAGAAATTGGTGTGAATCAGGAACCCTGTAGTACCTGTCAGACTTAACTGGAGCTGGAGGTAGAGAGTCCGGTTTAAGGCAGGCCTCCGAGTAAACATCATCTAGGATGTCCAAGACAGGAGGTATAGCCAGAGGCCTGTGCTGGGGTAACAAAAGAAATTCCCTGAGCCTTTTCTTGGAATCTGAATAATCCTGGCCTTCCCAGTGGAAGTGTTCCCTTAAGGTATGCAAAGTATCCCCAAATGAGTAATCCTCAGGGGGGGATACAGAAGGAATAGACTCCTCTGCATCAGAGTCTTCAAAAGGGGAGTAAGACTGTTCCTGATCATCAGAGTGTTCTGAAATAATGGAGCCCTGATCAGAGGAGGGGGAATCTTCCTCCACTCTGGGCCTTTTGTCCGGAGGTGGCTGAGAACCTCTGATTAGAGTAATTAAATCCTCAGCCATTTTAAGCATCTGTTTCTTAGGCATGGGGCCTGGAGATGGACCCTGTGTAGCTGGTCTCAGAGTGCATGGATGCTTTAGACTTGGTGAAAGCCTTGATGGAGAAAGAGGAGGAAGGTCTGAAGACACCTTGAGTGGAGGTGGACCTGTCCACATTCTGTGTTTCAACGCCAAGAGTGGCGTCAGTATCTGTAGTCGGGGTGTGGGCCGAGGAGCCTGCGACCTCGGGTACAGGAGACACCGCCAAAGATGTGTCGTCGGTAATCAGGGGCTGCGTAGGCGCCTCGCTGAGAACCGGACCACGTGGAGTCATCTTTGGCGTGGTGTCGGTAGAGGCCACGGACCTCGAGTGTCGGTCCTTGTCTTTGCGTTTTTTAGACAAAACCGGAGTCGGAGTATCCGACATAGTATAGTTAAATGCTTTCCCAAAAAAATGCTGGGCGAACTCCGCCCGACGCTTAATAGTGCATTTGTTGAATGTAGCACAAAAGCGACAGACCGAGACGTCGTGGTCTGGGCCTAAGCAAGGAATACAGAGGGAATGGAAATCCTTATGCGGTATTTGCTTCCCACAAGAAATACAATTATTAACTTTGTCTGACATCGGTCTGAGGCATGAAAAGTTTCCCCAACGGGGTACTTAGCTTTTAAGAATACTTCGGTTTCCAAATTTTCTTAATCTCAGGAGCTGGCCGACCGGCACTTGCGAACTGCTTCTGCTTCGGGCACCGCGCGGCAAGAAAGACTGGGGAAAATGGCGTTGGCTTGTTCTTTTATACCCCTGTCGCACTGATGTCAGGGAAGAAGCGACGACAACCGACGCTGGACCTAGACTTTGGAATTCGGTCGACCGAGGACCCGCCTGACGGCAGGAGAACCCATCTGTTATGACTGCAGCTGTATGCACGATGAACATCTACAGTGCAAGGTGCGTTTAGTTACTAGACTTGCAGAATGCATTAACTCTTGTAACTCTTTAGATTCTGCACAAGCAGGAAAGGAAGGCATTTTTTTGTTTGAGGAGTTCCAGTGTATGTTGCTGAAATTTTAGCATATGGAACTGGCAATTTAGTGCTCGGATAGCAACAGTAGCAGAGGTGTATACTTTTTCCCCCATCTGTCTAGTGCTCGGGAATCTCTAACGGAGGGGGTGGGGATTCTCAGCAGAGGTCACTTTAATCCCTTTAGGTCCTTGCAAAATTACCTCAGGGTCAGCAGTAGGATTTTTAAAAATAAATTTGTGAGAGTCAGGGACTCTAATAACTGTCTGATTTTCTGGGTGCAGGAGGGAGGGTGTAACGAGCCAAACTGGATTCCAGGAAAACATCCGCCACAACATTCAGGACTGGGGGGGGTGTGTGTTGTAGAAGATCTATGAATTCCTGGAGTCTCTTTTTAGATTGAGGGTAGTCCTGACCTTCCCACTGGAAATGCTCCCTTAAGGTATGAAGGGTTTACCCAAAGGAAAAGTCCTCTGGGGGAGAGGCTGAAGGAATGGAATCCACTGCATCAGGATCCTCATAAGCAGAGAGGGGTTGCATGTACTAATATTCAGATGCATCAGAGTCATCAGGACTCCTGTTCAGACAAAACTACAGGGAACAGATCTCTTTCTTTTGGAAGGGGTAGCTTGGCTTCCCCTGATCAGCATGATAAGGTCTTCCACCATTTTAAGCATTTGAGACTGAGACAAGGAAGCAGGTGCCTGAGATTGGGATGGTTTTCTTGGTGTGGTTTGTACCCAGGCCCTAAGAAATTCGGTAGTTTTCGAAAGAACAATAGACCCGAAAGAAGTCGTCGGTTTGTGTCGAGAATCGGTAGTACGAAGCCAGTGCCTGCACAGCGGCTCCGGACCCATCCAAGGTAGAGACAAAGTACAGTTGTGTACACTTACCATAAATGTAGATGTTTGAGTGTATTCACTGTTGCAATCATTACATTTGGGTAACCTACTTACAGGCTGCCCTCAGTCGGCCTGATTAACAAAGTCTTGGGTCCTGTGTCGGCTGCTGTCCCTTCTTCCATGACGTCAGGTCGTCAGGGGTATAAAACATGCAGCCGATGCCATTACATCAGTTTTTCTTGCCCCAGATGTCAGGTGCCCCCCGAATGGGGATCAAATAAAATTAAAAACAGAAAACTATACCTCCAACCAAAAGCAAATACACCAAAAAGGCTTTTAAGGATAGGAAAAGAAAGTAGAGGTATAGTAAGAGAAAAACACGGGGCTGGAGGGAGGGTAACCAGGACTGCAACAGTGAATACACTCGAACATCTACATTTATGGTAAGTGTACATAACTGTGCTATGTTCTTCGTGTTTCACTGTTGCAGTCATTACATTTGGGTAGATTCCCAAAGCTATGGTTGGGAGGATGGATTTATACAGCATTAGGACCAGCTATAAGGTCCTGCAAGACAGCAGTGGCAAAGCCAGCTCTGGATTTAGAGAAAATTGGTAACTGATAATGCCTGCTGAAAGTATGCACTGAACTCCAGGTAGCAGTTTCTAGAATATCCCTGGTAGGAACACCTCTTAGAAAAGCTGCAGAAGTAGATGCAGCCCTGGTGGAATGAGATCTGATCCCCTGGGGATAGGTTTTCCATGGTGCTTATAGAAGAAATGAATGCAATGGCTTATCCATTTAGAAATGGTTTGTTTTGAAATAGCCTTCCCCTCTGCCCCAGCAGCAAATGCCACCAGCAATTGTTCAGATTTTCTTCAAAATTTAGATCTGTCCAAGTAAAATCTAAGTTGTCTGTACACGTCCAAGGAATGCAGAATCCTTTCCCCTTTGTTCTGTGGATTGGGATAGAAGGTTGGCAAATGAATGGACTGGTTAAGAGCCGCACTGGAAACCACCTTGGGCATGGAGGATGGATTGGTCCTCAGAGATACCCTGCCCACATGAAAGATGATGAAAGGCTCCACTGCCATAAGGGCCTGTAATTCAGATATCCTTCTAGCTGAAGTGATTGCTAATAGGAAGACTGTTTTCCAAGAGAGAAATTTTAAGTCTGCAGTAGCAGCTGGCTCGAAAGGAGGTAAAGTGAGCTTCTCCAAAACAAAGTTAAGGTCCCAGGCAGGGGTAGGAGCTCTCTTGGGTATTCTCAAGTTCTTTGCCCCTCTGAGATACTGCTTGAGCAGGGGATGAGAAAAGAGGGGTGGTTCTGTGCTATAGTGAGCTGAAATAGCTGAAGCGTGGATTTTAATAGAGGAAAAAGACAGGCCCCTGTGAAGCATCCTGTATTGCAAAATCTGAGGTAAATTGGGTGCTGCTGTGCTCATCCCTAAAGATTGCTTCTAGGCACAGAATCTTTTCCATTTGTCAGCATAAGATTTTCTAGTACTATGTTTTCTCGCCTCCAAGATGACATCCATCACAGGTTTGCTGAGGGATGCGAAGGGTGAATTTACGTGATCAGCCAAGCTGCAAGGTTCACTGTTGTGAGTTGATGGTGCAGAATTTAGTTCTGCTGCTGAGAAAGCAAGGAAGGTGTCTGAGGCAGGTATCATGGAGATATTTGTGACGCACTGCACAGGAGTGGGTGCCAGTGTAGGCGTGGCCAGTCTGGAGCAATCAAAATCATTTTTGGTTTGTCCTGTTTGACTTTTAGCAGAACTTTGGAGAGCAGAGGCAGAGGGGAAAAGGTGTAGGAATGATAGGTTTTTCCAGCTGAAGGACAGAGCATCCATTTTCCAGGCTTTTTGTGAGGAGTCCTTGTGCAAAATTTGTCCAACTGGTAGTTTTGGGGGGAGGCAAATAGATCTATGTCTGGGCTCCCCCATTTGCTTGTCAACATGTTGATAATCCGTGGTTCCAGTTTCCACTCGTGTGGGTCCATGAGATTTCTGCTTCGTCCATCTGCCAGTGTATTCAGTTTTCCTGTCAGGAATTGAGCTTGTAGTTGCACTTGGTAGCTCAAGGCCGCGTCCCACAATGCCATGGCTAGTCTGCAGAGGGGGTAGGAATGTGTACCCCCCCTGCTTGTTTATGTACCACATAACCATGGTGTTGTCCGTCTTTACCATTTGTTGTCCTGGATGAATGTAGTCCTTGAAGGCGGTCAGAGCATTCTGTACAGCTAACATTTCTTTTTGATTGATATGTAGGTGCATTTGATTTTGGTTCCATTTGCCCTGAATGCACTTCCCTGCCAGGTGAGCCCCCCCCATGCATAGTCTGATGCATCTGTAGTTAGGGTTTGGGTGGCAGGGGGTAGTGTGAATGGCAGTCTCTTTTTTTGGTGGCAGGCCTCTGCCCACCACAGAAACTCCAGGCGTAGGCAAGGTATGATAGGAATCATTGTTTCCAGGCTGTGACAATGTTGACTCCATAGACTTTTTGGGTACCACTGAAGTTTCCTCATAAGCAGTCTTGCATATGGAATTAGAAGAATGCAGGAGGCCATGAACCCCAAGGCTTGCAGTATTTGTCTTACAGATAGCAGGGTTTTTGTGGCCACTTGTTTGAAGTTAGTTACCAAAAGAATTTGCTTTTCTGGCGTGAGGAAAGCCATCTGGGCAGTTGTATTCAAGCTTGCACCCAGGAATGTAATCTGTTGAGTGGATACCAGTTGTGATTTCTTTTCGTTTATGGTGTACTCCAGACAAGTTAGAACCCTTTTTACAAACGCCAGATGATTTAGAAGTATGGCCTGGTTTTCCGCCTGAATTAGACAATCGTCCGGGTATGGATATATTTGAATATTTCTTTGCCTGCAAAATGCAATTACTGGAGCCAGGCACTTTGTGAATACCCTGGGCGCAGTAGACAAGCCAAAGGGCAGTGCACAGAACTGATAATGCAAGTAGCCTGCTTTGAAGCGGAGGTATCTTCTGCAAGATTCCCTGACTGGGATATGCAGGCAAGCTTCTTTTAAATCTAGAGTTGCCAACCAGGCATCTTTGTCTAGCATAGGAAGTAACAGGTGAAGAGTCAGCATCTTGAATTTTGGAATGTCCAGAAAGGTGTTTAGAGTAGACAGGTCCAGGACAGGACACCATGATTTGTCTTTTCTGGGTACCAGGAAAAGCCTGGAATAGAAAACCTAGTCCCTTTTCCTCTTCTGGTACCGGTTCAATAGCCCCCATGTGTAAGAGGAAAGGTACTTGTTTCTGAGCCTCTGCCCACTGATTTGGGGGCAGGTCTGGCCACCCATTTGGTGTTGGCAACGTGTGGAAATGAAACCTGTATCCCTGAGACACTATTTAAAACCCATTTGTCCTGGGTTATGAGTTCCCAGTTTTTCCTATAGGTTCATAGGTTGGTACTAGGCTATCGGCCCTAGGGCCTATGCAAGCCTAGCCATAACAATTCCCTGGATATTTCTTCCCACAATATTTACTTCTCCAGGCCCCTGTCTAGCAGGGCAACTGACATGATCCCCGGGGTGAATTTCCTATAGGTTCATTAGGATGAAGACCAATTTTTCCCCCCAAAGGGGAGGCTAAAAGGTAAGTGCTTGGTAATTTTAAAGGAAAGTCATTGAGACTGTTTAGCTTGTTATTTCCAGATTTGGAAGTGGAGCCCCCCCTCCCCCCCCCCCCCATTGCTTAGTTCTGAGAGTCCTGGGACTGAAACCTGGTGCTTTTGGTGTGTCTGGGTTTGGCTTGAGAGGATCTGGAAGGAGCTGGAAAGGACCAATTCTTAGTAAACCAGTGCCTACTAAATCTTGGAGGTTGCACTTAAGAAATATTTTACAGTTTGCAAAGATTTAGCTTTGTCTTCCATCTTTTTTAGAACTTCTTCAGCCTTACTGCCAAACAGGCGATCCTGATTTAAAGGAGCACCCAACAATTTTGGTTTAACCTGATCAGGCAGAGATTGCTCCTTAAGCCAAGCATGCCTTCTAAGCACAGACCCAGTAACAGCAGCCCTGCAAGAAGCCTCTAAAGAATCAAAACCACATTGCAAAGTATGTTTCCCAACTTGTTCAGCAGAATGCAATAAATCCTGTAAATCTTTATTTTCCACACATTCAGAAATCATTTTCTGTTTAAGCAGTCCAATAATATACTGTTGATATTTTAACATATGAAATTGGCAGTTTAAAGCCCTGATTGCCACGGTTGCAGAAGTATAAACCTTTTTACCCCATCTATCCAGCACCCTGGAGTCTCTATCAGAAGGGGTAGGGTTTTTAGCAGTAGAAGCCGTAATGCCCTTGGGCCCCTGAGAAATGGTTTCTGGATCCGCAACAGGATTTTTGAAAAGGAACTTGTGGGACTCAAGAACCTTGTAGTATCTCTGTCAGGTTTACTAGGATCCGGAGGCAGGGAATCAGGGGCCGTACTGGATTATGAAAACACATCAATAAATGTCTAGTACAGGAGGTATAGCCAAAGGCCTATGCTGAGGTAGAAGGAGGAAATCCCTAAGCCTCTTTTTTGATTCAGAAAATTTCTGACTTTCCCAGTGGAAATGCTCCCTTACGGTATGTAAAGTTTCCCCAAAAGAAAAGTCCTCAAGGGGGGAAGCAGAGGGAATGGAATCCTCTGCATCAGAATCCTCATAAGTAGGTATGGGCAAATCCAGGTCATTGGAAGAATCAGAAGAAACAGAGTCCTGATCAGAAGATTCATAGTCAAGCTCAGCCCTAGGCCTCTTGGGGGGGGGGGGGGTGTTTGACTACCCTCGATTAGAGTAATAAGATCTTCAGCCATTTTGCTCATTGTTTTTTTTTAGGCACAGGGGCCTGAATATGTGGCCTGGGCATTGGTTTTTTAGACACAGATTGAGATTTAGGCCTTAGTATAGAAGGTGGAGTTGGTTTAACATGCAAGTCTGCAGGCCTCAGTACACCCTCAGAAGCCGGTACCTGCACAGCGGCTCCTGACCCATCCAAGGTAGAGACATCCGGAGGTTCCACAGGTGAAGCATCTCATAGCATACCAGACTCCGAACGGGTCTCAGTAGAGGCCTGCGAGTCAAAAGTGGCAGGTATCAGGGGCTGCGAAAGTGCCACACTGAGTACCGGTGAACTGGTGACTGGCTTAGGAGAAGCGTCGTCTGCAGTTTTGGACCTCGACGGCCTGTCTCTGTCTTTTTCTTTGTGTTTTTCAGAACTGCAGTAGTCGGCTGTCTAACAGACGTCATTTCTGGATAATTAAACCGAGAACCGAAATATTTAGAGGCAAAAATGTACCGATGACGGATAGTGCGTTGATTAAATAAAGCACAAAACCGACAGCAAGGTACGTCGTGGTCATGGCCTAGGCAAGGAATACCGTACAAATTAAAATCTTTATGAGGTATTTGCTTTCCACAAGTAATGCAATTATTAACTTTTACTTGCATTGGTAAGGAGCAAGAAAACGTTTCCCCAACGGGGTACTTAGCTTTAAGTTGAAGACTTTGGTTCTGAAACTCTAAAACGAAAATATCAGGAGTCGGCCGATCGGCAATTGCGAACGGCTTCAGGCACCGCACAGCAAGAAAGACTGATGTAATGGCGTCAGCTGCATGTTTTATACCCCTGACGACCTAACGTCATGGAAGAAGGGACAGCAACTGACGCAGGACCCAAGATTTTGTTAATCAGGCCGACTGAGGGCAACCTGCCAGCAGATTACCCAAATGTAATGACTGCAACAGTGAAGCACGAAGAACATCCACAGGACCCTTAGTCGAAGAAGAGTTTTGCAGCATACCAGACTCCAAAAGGGTCTCTGTAGCAGTCTGCGAATCCACAGAAGCGGCCATCAGGGGCTGCGAAAGCACCTGAGGACCGGAGAACTGCCGACTAGCTTAATGGAAGCATTGTCGGTAGGGCTGGACCTGTGCGGTCTCTGTCTTTATGTTTTTTTGGAAGATCTGCTGTCAGATGGCTTACCATAGCCATATCGGAATTCGAGGACTGTAAGCGAAAATATCTAGCTACAATAAGGGATGGACGATGAATAGTTCTGGCATTGAACAAAGCACAGAAGCGACAGCATGGGGTGTCGTGGTCTGGGTCTAAGCAAGTGATGCATTAAGAATGAAAGTCTCAGTGTGGTATTTGCTTTCCACAGGCAAGACAACTGTTCACTTTTCCTGACCTCGGTTAGTGCAAGAAAAAAGGATCCCCAACAGGGTACTTAGCTTTAGAAGACTTCAGCTTCAATTCAGAAGACGAAACTGAGGTAGCGGTCGACCGGCACTTGTGTGAACTGCTTCTGTTTCGGGCTATGCGGCAAGAAAGACCAATGTAATGGCGTCGGTTGCCTTACTTTATACTACTGATGACCTGACATCAGTCCTGAAGCGACAGCAACCGACGCAGAAATATTAAGCCTCTGGTGTTCGGGCCGGCCGAGGGCTACCCTGGCAGGGATAACCCAAATGTGATGACTGCAACAGTGAAATACGAAGAACATCAAGGAATAGTGTGGAATAAAAGCAAGCCTTTGCCTGCTTGATCTGAGGGGACAGGTTCTAATGCCCCTTGGGATATCAGAGTTTGGACTTGTTGTAATGCCTCTGCCCACTAAACTGGAGGGTAGGTCTGGGTACCCTCTTGGAGAGGAAGAGCCTTCCTCCTAGTTTTTGGCAAGTGAAAAGAGGGCAGGGGAGGAGAGGGAGTCATTGAGAGTTTTTGCCATACAGGGATGGCTTAGACCTCCCTGCTTTTGGAGTGGAAGCGGTCCACTGTTTGGGTTCTGTGCTGTCCCTGGGATAGCAGTCTTGGTGGTCTGTCCCTGCGGGGCTTACCTTGCCCCTGTCTGCTAGGTGCGGGAAAGGACCAGTGTTTTGAAGAAAAATTCCTGCTGAACCTAGGAGACTGTACCTGAAGAAAATCTTTTTACTGTTTGCATAGATTTTGCTTCGTCTTCCATCCTTTTAAGCACCTCTTCTGCTTCTTCTCCAAACAAGCGGTCCTTTATCCAATGATGCATCAAGTAATTTAGATTTGATGTGATCAAGGAGAGGTTGTTCCTTCAAAGCATGCATGTCTTCTAATGACAGATCCTGACACTGTCCCCTTGCTTGAGGCTTCTAGGGCATCATATCCGCAGTGTAAACTGTGTTTAGTTACTTGACAAGTAGAGTGCAGTAAATCTGCTAGCTCTTTCGAATTGGCACAGTCAGGAAAAGTACAAATCTTTTGTTCTAATAGTTCCAAAGTGTGTTGTTCATATTTTAACATGTGGAACTGACAGTTGAGTGCTCTGACAGCCAAGGTTGCAGAGGTGTATAATTTTTTACCCCATCTGTCCAGAGCTCTGGAGTCCTTGTCAGGAGGAGTAGGATTCTTTGCAGAACTAGCCTTACTGCCTTTTGATCCCTGTGTAATAACTTTGGGGTCTGCAGCTGGATTTCTGTACAGGTATTTGAGAGTCCAGTACTCTGTAATACCAGTCAGGTTTTCTGGAAGCATGTGGGAGGGTGTCAGGAGTTAAGCTGGATTCATGTAAGACATCATCAACCACCTCTAAGATAGGGGGGATGGTCAAGGGTCTGTGCTGGGCAGGTCTAGAAACTCTTAGTCTCTTCTTAGACTGAGGGAAGTCCTGGGATCCAATTGGAAATGTTCCCTGAGGGTGTGAAGGGTTTCCCCAAAGGAAAGATCTTCTGGTGGGGAGGCAGAAGGAATGGATTCCTCTGCACTGGAATCCTCATAAGCAGTAAGAAGTTGTTCCTCTTTAAAATCTAAATAATCAGACTCCTGAGAATCCTGTTCTGTCAGTATTTTAGGGAAAGGGTCTCTTTTCCTTTTAGAAGGTGCAGTCTGACCACCCCTGATAAGGATGATAAGTTCCACGGCCATTTTAAGCATTTGAGCTTGGGGTGGTGGTGGAGGGATAAAATGGTGGCTGGCGGTAATTTTCTTAGGAGTGCACCTGCCTCTAGGCCTAACATTATCCATCGGTCTGAGAGAAATGTTAGTCGGAGGAAAAGACGTCGGTTTTAGTCTAGATTAGGTAGTGGGGAAGACCTCCTAGGAAGCCGATGTCTGTGTCGCAGCTCCTGACCCAGTCGAGGCAAAGAAAACCAAAGGCTTGGAAGAAGATGATTTCTGCGGCATACTGGACTCCAAAAGGGTCTCAGTAGAGGCCTGCGAAAGTATCGAATCGGGCATCATGGGCTCCGAAAGCACCTCACTGAATTCCGGAGAACTGACGACCTGCGTAGAGATGGAATAGTTGGAAGACTTGGCCTTGTGTGGTTTGTCTCTATCTTTATCCTTCCGTTTTTTCTGAAAGTCTGCGGATTGTTGGCTGATGGACACCATTTTGGAATGCGAAGACGGAAGATGAAAATACGTGGCTACAAAAAGAGCTCTACGAAGAATGGTTCTTGCAATGAAGAGGGCAGAGAACCGGCAACGGGAGACGTTGTGGTCTGGGCCTAAACAAGTGACGCAGTAAGACTGGAAGTCTCTGTGTGGTATTTGCTTTCCACAGGCGAAACAATTGTTAACTTTTTCGGATATCGGTTAGTGCAAGAAAAAAGGATTCCCCAACGGGGTACTTAGCTTTAGATGTTTTCAGCTGTAATTTGAACTCTGGTAGTGACTGATTGGCACACTTGCGAACTGCTTCTGCTACGGGCTCCATGACAAGAAAGACTGATGTAATGATGTCAGCGACCTTCTTTTACAGCACTGACCTGACTTCAGCCAGCAAGCGACAGCAGCAGACGCAGAAGCACAAGGACTCTGGTAATCAGGCCAGCTGACAGCTACCACAGCAAGGATAACCCACAGGTGATAAATGCAACAGTGAAACACGAAGAATATCTACATATACACAAAAGAGTTAAAACAACCACACCCTAAGAGAAAAAAAACAGTAGAAGACAAAAGGGGGCTGAAGAGAGGAAATGCTACTGCAACAGTGACCCATCAGAACATCTACTATGATAGGTTTACTTAAACTGCACTATGGTCAATACATGGATCACCACTGCAGCAGTCTAAGCTACTTCAGTAGACTACCCACAGCTTAATCAGGAGAAGAAAAGCGGGAGAAGGAAACCCTGGCGAAATGTCCAAACAAGACCTGTTCCAGACTTGGAAATGGAGTCAAGTTTGTTGTGCTCTATAAAAGTACATACGAAGGGAGTTGCTCCCTTTAGAATACTCAAGGGTCACCCCTTTCCACAGAGTGACCAAAAAATCCAATGCTCTTGTTGAATGACCTGCAACCCTGTCTGGTGGTTTATTATAAACAGTATACCAAAAATTAATGGCATGAGACAACCATCTAGAAATATTCAAATTTGTCACTGGTTGTCATTTCCTCTTACTTTCAAAGGATACAAACAGCAGCTCAAGCTTTCCTGAAAGGTCAAGGTTGGTCTAGGTAGTACTTGAGCTGCCTGTGTACATCCAGAGAGTGCAGTACAGTTTTGTAAATTCCGTTCATAAAAATAGGACACAACTGGCCAGATTCACAAAGCTCTGGCTCCCTCCCAAACCTTCACTATAAGTACTGATTGGACAACCCAAAAGAGGGAACTCAGCAGTCAGATTGAAGAAATATTCAGGTCTTCTTTGCTTTTACAAAGGGACAGAGCTTACAAATTATGTGCTTCTTATAGACAAACAGTAACAAAAAAGTACAGTTGTGTACACTTACCATAAATGTAGACGTTCGAGTGTATTCACTGTTGCAGTCATAACATTTGGATTATCTGCCTGCAGGTAGCCCTCAGCTGGTCTGAATACCACAGTCTTGGGATTTCTGCGTCGGATGCTGTCACTTCTTCCATGACGTCAGAAGCATTAAACATGCAGCCGATGCGATTGCATCAGTTTTTCTTGCCCCAGATGTCAGGTGCCACCAAAATAGGAAGCAATTATATGGTATGGAACACCCCCAGCAAAAAGCAAATACACATTGTATAAGATATGCCAAACCAAAAAGGATACGTAAAAGCAAAGACAAGTCAGGGGGCTGGAGGAAGGGTAAAGTACAGTTTTGTACCTACCATAAATGTAGATGTCCGATAGATATGCAACTGCAGTCATAACATATGGGTTGTCCTGCCTCAGGCAGCCCTCGGTCGGCCCGATTCCAAAGTCTGGGTCCGGCGTCGGCTGGTGTCGCCTCCTCTCCGACGTCAGAGCGGCTGGAGTATAAAGGCATCGGCCGACGCCATCTTCTTCAGTGTTTCTTGCCCCAGATGCCAGGTGCCCTCCTAGGAAGGCTAACTTTGGTGAATGGGTAAACAATTCCAGACATGCACAACAGTAATAAACAGATACACCATAGGAGATACCCCCAGCTAATAGGAAGGGGTAGTGGACCCATAAAGAAGGATGCAGAGGGGTAGGAGGGTGGGAAAATCCGACTGCAGTTGCATATCTATCGGACATCTACATTTATGGTAGGTACAAAACTGTACTATGTCCTTCAAGAATGCAACTGCAGTCATAACATATGGGTTGAATACCATAGCCAAGCTGGGGGTGGATGGAACTAAGAAAGGGATGGTGTAGCTAAAATGCCCTGCAGGACTGCAAGCAAAGCCTGCTCGGGATCTGGAGTATAAGGGCAGGTTGTAGTGCTTGGTAAATGTATGCACGGAGCTCCATGTAGCAGCCTCTAGAATGTCCTTTGTAGCCACTCCTCTTAGGAAAGCTGTGGATGTGGCTATAGCTCTGGTGGAATGTGGCCTAATATTGGCTGGCACACCTTTTCCATGGAAAGAATAGCAGAATCTGATGCAGTGTCCAATCCATTTTGAAACTGTTTGTTTGGAGATTGCTTTTCCTTGTACTCCAGCAGCATAGGCTACAAACAGTTGGTCAGACTTTCTGGTGGCCTTAGTTCTGTCCAAGTAGTAACGTAGTTGCCTGTGTATGTCCAAAGTATGCAGCAGTTTTTCCCTGTTTTATGGATTGGGGAAGAAAGTAGGCAGGTGAATAGCTTGATTTAGATACACCCTGGAAATTACTTTTGGCATGAATGTAGGATTGGTTCTTAGAGAAACTCTGTCCTGATGAAAATGAGGAAGGAGGTACTGCCATGAGTGCCTGTATCTCCGAGACTCTTCTTGCAGATGTGACTGCCAATAGAAAACGTTTTCCATGATAGAAATTGCATTTCTGAAGTTGCTGCTGGCTCAAAAGGAGGAAGAGTTAATTTTTCCAAAACGAAATTGAGGTCCCATGCAGGTACTGGCTGTTTTCTGGGAGGTTTGATATTCTTTATCCCTCTTAGGAACTGTCTTAGCAAAGGATGTGAAAACACTGGTGGATCACAATTGTATTTTGCTGAGATTGCTGAGGCGTGAATCTTTATAGAAGAATATGAGAGTCCAGTATGAAACATTTCTGCCAAGTATTCCAATATCTGAGGTAAACTCAGTAATGTTGTATCCTGACCCCTGTTGGCATTCCAGATGCTGAATCTCTTCCACTTGGCTGAATAGGTTTTTCTGGTGGAAGGTCTGCGTGCTTCCAGTAAGATCTCTTGAACTTTTTTGGAAAGAGAGATAGCGGAAGGAGTTATGGTAACCTCCAGGCTGTCAGATGCAATGTTTTCAGGTTTTGATGGACAGTCCTGTAATTGTGTTGTGTTAGAAGCAGGGGCCATAGGGGCAGAGGCCACGGTTTGGTCCGAGTTATGCTCAACAGCAACGGGTACCAGTGTTGCCTTGGCCAGTCTGGAGCTATCAGAATGCCTGTTGGTTGTTCTGCTTTGATCTTCAGTATCACCTTGGTCAGCAGAGGTAGAGGAGGGAATGCATACATTTTTAGGGAATTCCAGCTGAAGGAGAGAGCATCCGTTTTCCAGGCTAGAGGATGGTGGGTCCTTGTGCAGAACTTTTCCAGGTGATGATTCATGTGAGAAGCAAAGAGATCTACGTCCGGTCTTCCCCATGTCTTTGTTATTTGTGAGAAAATGTGAGGATGCAGCATCCATTCGTGTGGATTCAAGAAATTTCTGCTCAGCTTGTCCGCCAGTACATTGTCCTTGCCTGGCACAAACTGGGATTGCAAATGTATCTTAAGACTCAGGGATTTTTCCCAGAGAATCATTGTTAGTCTGTAGATGGGATAAGAATGAGTGCCTCCCTGCTTGTTTATATACCACATGACAGTGGTGTTGTCTGTCCTTATTAGCAAATGTCCTTGTTGTAGTGATTTTTCGAAAGTCTCGATTGCATGTATCACTGCCAACATCTATTTTTGGTTTATGTGCAGATGTCTTTCCCTTGGTGTCCATAGACCTTGAATGCATCTGCCCTCCATGTGCGCCCCCCCCATCCATGATCTGAGGCATCTGTTGTAATCATTTGACCTGCTTGAGGTCTGTTGAAGGACATGCCTTTGTTTAACTGACTTGCTTGAGCCCACCACAAAAATTCTTTTTGCAGACATGGAATGAGTGGCATTACATCCTCTAGGCTTTGGCTGTGCTGGGACCATAAGCTTTTTAAGTACCATTGCAGCTTTCTCATATGAAGTCTTGCCAAAGGTATCAGAAGAATGCAAGATGCCACGAACCCCAGGGCCTGCAGGATTTCCCTTGCAGTCAGTTGGGAGAGCTTTGCTAGGCCTTTGAAGTACTCTGGTAACTGCTGTTGTTTTTCCTCTGTGAGGTAGGCCATTTGAGTTTCTGTGTCCAGTTTGGCTCCTAGGAAAATAATCTGTTGGGATGGCAGTAGTCTTGATTTCTGAATGTTGACTGTGTATCCCAAGGCCTGCAGTAGTTGAATGACATAGTCCAAGTTTGCTATTAAGGTTTGTTTGTTGTCTGCTTGTATGAGGCAGTCGTCCAGGTAGGGGTATATTTGAATCTCCTGGAGTCTGCAGTGTGCCACTACTGATGCCAGGCATTTCGTGAACACTCTGGGCAGTAGATAAGCCAAACGGCAATGCTGAGAATTGATGATGCTCTGTCCCTGCAAGAAATCTGAGGTATCTTCTGCAGCTTTGTCTGATTGGGACATGCAGGTATGCCTCCTTGAGGTCCAGAGTGACCAGCCAAGACCCCTTGCCCAGCATGGGAAGGAGTTGCTGCAACGTCAGCATTTTGAACTTTGGCACAATGAGAAAAGTATTTAGAGTAGACAAGTCCAGTATAGGCCTCCATTTGTTTTCTTTTCTTGGAACAAGGAACAGTCTTGAATAAAATCCCTGGCCTTGTTCCTGAGGAGGAACCCTTTCTATTGCTTTTATACTTAACAGCTTTGAAACTTGAGTGAGTGCCTCTGCCCTTTGATGATGTGGCAGATTGGCATGCCTTGTCTTATTGGTAAAGTATGGAAGTGGAATCTGTAACCCTTGTCTATTAAATCCAGAATCCAGTTGTCCTTGGTTAAGATATGCCAGTTTTTTGAGAATAAGGATAATTTTCCGCCCAAGGGTGCTTCTCTTTGAGCCTTTGTAGGCAGTATGAAAGTCAAGTCATTGTGATTGTCCTTGTGGTGCAGCTGGGCTGCCTGCGCCACTTCTTTGATTTGGAGGTTGCCATTGGCGGCCCCTGTAGGATCCTCGGTATTGCCCTCTACCTCGGGCACGCCTGTTTTTTCCCCTTTGAAACTTGTCAGAGTCGGGGAAGGACCAATTCTTTGAAGGCCAGTTTCTGCTGAACCTAGGTGGCTGAACCTGGAGGAAATCCTTGACTGTCTGTACTGACTTAGCTTTTTCCTCAATGGATTTCAACACATCTTGTGCATTAGCACCAAAAAGCTACTGTTTTTCCAGAGGTGTATCAAGTAACTTTACTTTAACAGGGTCTGGCAATGGCTGATCTTTTAACCAAGCATGTCTACGTATCACAGCCCCAGTCATAGCTGCCCTACATGAAGCCTCCAATGCATCATAACCGCACTGAAGAAAATGATTGTTAACCTGCTGAGTGTTATGTATATGATCCTGCAATGCTTTTCTATCAATAGGCTCAGGAGAGGCTAGCTTTTTCTGTAAATCATCCAGTAAAAAATCCTGGTACTGAAACATATGAAAAAGGCAGTTAAGTGACCTCATGGCTAGGGTGGTAGAGGTATAAACTTTTTTACCCCATCTCTCCAGGGACCTAGCTTCCCTATCTGCTGGCAGTGGATTCTTGGCAGTGGAAGCAGCCACTCCCTTGGGGCCCTGTGAAATAGTTTCTAGATCCACAGAGTGGGCCTTAAAGAGATGTTTGTGAGTGTCAGGGACCCTATAATATCTGTCTGGCTTGACAGGAGCAGGGGGGAGAGAATCAGGGTTAGCATTGGAGTCAGAGAAAACATCATCCAAAACATCCATAACTGGAGGAATAGCTAAAGGTCTGTGCTGGGAAGCTTGAGGAAGGTACGTAGCCTTTTCCTGGAATCAGAGAATTCCTGACCCTGCCATTTAAAATGTTCCCTCATAGAGTGCAGGACTTCACCAAACGAGAAATCCTCTGGGAGGGGAGGCAGAGGGAATTGATTCCTCAGCATCAGAGTCCTCATAGGCCTGGAAGGATTCTTCTTGGGTATCTGAAAGCTCAGATTCCCCAGAGGCTTCATCTGAAGAGAGGTTGTCAGCCTGCTCAGTTCTGGGCCTTTTCTCTGCAGGTGGCCGAGAATCTCTGTCTGGGTGAGGCTGAGACCCCCTGATAAGAGAAATAAGATCTGCAGCAAGAGACATGATCTGTTTATCAGAAGAAGGGGCCTGAGCAGCAGGTTTAGGATGGGCCTTGGCCTGGCTGGCGGCCTTAGCACATGCAAAGGCCTTGATGGACATGGATACAGGAGGCCTTGCAGCCCCACGTGCAGGAGTAACCTTGTCTACAGGAATGGTGTCAGGTAGATCCAGAACTTCGGTTTCCGGAGGAAAATCAACAACCGGCACCGGAGAGGTCTCCGAGACCGAAGGACGTGTTAGCGCTGTGTCGTCGGCCTGGAGCGGTTGAATTACCGCTTCCGAAGGGAACGAAGCACTAGCGGAGGGTTTAGGAGTTACATCGGTGGTGGACGCGGGCCGAGGATGTTGGTCCCGGTCCTTTTGTTTTTTGGTAGATTGAGTTGTCGGTTGATCCGACGGCATAATATACGCGAAAGATTCACCGAAAAAGTCTTCGGCAAATTCTGCCCAGCACCTGAGAGTGCGCTTATTAAAGCAAGCACAGGCAGCACAGGCCGAGACGTCGTGGTCTGGGCCCAGGCAAGGAAGGCAGTAAGAATGGAAGTCCTTATGAGGTATTTGTTTACCACAAGACAAACATTTATTAACTTTCTCAATTTGTTCTGACATCGGCTGAGGCAAGAAAAAATGTTCCCCAACGGGGTACTTAGCTTTTAGATGACTTCGGTACTGAAAACACAGGAGCTGACCGACCGGCACTTGCGAACTGCTTCTGCTTCAGGCACCGCGCGGCAAGAAAGACTGAAGAAGATGGCATCGGCCGATGCCTTTATACTCCAGCCGCTCTGACATCGGAGAGGAGGCGACACCAGCCGACGCTGGACCCAGACTTTGGAATCCGGCCGACCGAGGGCTGCCTGAGGCAGGACAACCCATATGTTATGACTGCAGTTGCATTCTTGAAGGACATCCAGGACTGCAACAGTGAATACACTCGAACATCTACATTTATGGTAAGTGTACACAACTGTACTATGTTCTTCATGTTTCACTGTTGCAGTCATCACATTTGGGTTGATTCCCAAAGCTAAGGAAGGGTGGAGGTAGTTAATAAGCATTAGAGCTGGCAATCAGGCCCTGTAAGACTGCTGTGGCAAATCCAGCTCTGGATTTAGAAAAGATAGGCAAGTGGTAATGCTTAGTGCAAGTGTGTACAGAGCTCCAGGTTGAAGCTTCCAGAATGTCCCTGGTAGGGTCTCCCCTGAGAAATGCAGTAGAGGTAGACGTAGCCCTACTGGAATGTGATCTTATCCCCTGTGGGGTA
Organism: Protopterus annectens; assembly: GCF_019279795.1. Taxonomy (NCBI): domain Eukaryota; kingdom Metazoa; phylum Chordata; order Ceratodontiformes; family Protopteridae; genus Protopterus; species Protopterus annectens. The sequence continues at coordinate 575,187,572 of NC_056736.1, forward strand.
GGTTTTCCATGGTGCTTGTAGCAGAAATGGATGCAGTGTGCTATCCATTTAGAAATGGTTTGCTTTGAAATGGCCTTGCCCTCTGCCCTTGCAGCAAACCTGACTAGCAGCTGATCAGATTTTCTGAGAGGCTTAGTCCTGTCCAGATAGAATCTAAGCTGTCTGTGCACATCCAGGGAATGCTGTATCCTTTCCCCTTTATTTTGAGGATTAGGGAAAAAGTAGGCAAATGAATGGATTGGTTTAAAGCCACACTAGACACCACCTTGGGCATAAAAGATGGGTTAGACCAGAGGGCAACCCTGTCCACATGGAAGATAACGAAGGGTTCCACTGCCATAAGGGCCTGCAGTTCAGACACTCTTCTTGCTGAAGTGATGGCTAGAAGTAAAGCTGTTTTCCATGAGAGGAACTTTAACTCCGCTGTAGCAGCTGGTTCAAAGGGTGGAAGTGTTAGTTTTTCCAATACAAAATTAAGGTCCAAGGCTGGAGTGGGAGCTCTCCTGGGGGGGGGGGGGGGTCTTAACGTTTTGGATCCTCTAAGGAACTGTTTTACCAGAGGATGACAGAAGAGGGGTGGCTCAATATTGTAATGAGCTGAGATGGCAGAGGCATGAATCTTAATTGAAGAGAAGGATAGGCCCTTGTGGAGCATTTCTGTTACGTAATCTAGTATATGAGGTAAGCTGGGCACAGGTGTGACAATCCACAGAGTGGCTCCGGGAACAGTATCTGTTCCACTTTTCTGAACAGAATTTTCTAGTACTAAGCCTCCTTGCCTCAAGAATGACATCCAGCACCTGCTTATTGAGGATTGCTAGTGGAGAGTTCAGGGGATTAGCCAGGCTTCAAGGCTGAGGGTCTGTAGCTGAGGGTGCAGAATCTGGGACAGCAGGGAAAGAGTCTGAGGCAGGTGCCATGGTTGTAGCACTGTCAGACTGTGCAAAAGAGGGTACCAGTGCTGGTGTGGCCAGTCTGGTGATATCAGGATTGTCCTTGGCTTGTCCTGTTTGAGCTTTAGTAGAACCTTCGAGAGGAGAGGCAGAGGGGGAAAGGCATAGACTGAGAGGCTTTCTCAGGTAAAGGACAGGGCATTAACTTTCCAAGCTTTGCTGCGGGGAGTTCTGGTGCGGTATTTGTTCAATTGATATTTCTGAGGGGAATCAAACAGGTCCACCTCTGGTGTTCCCCATCTGTTCCTCAAAAGCTTGAATATTTTGAGTTCCAGTTTCCATTTGTGTGGGTCCATGAGATTTCTGCTCAAGTCATCTGCCAGTGAATTTAGTTTGCCTGGCAGGAATTGAGCTTGTAGGTGCACTAGGTTGCTCAAGGCTGTGTTCCACAGAGCCATGGCTAGTCTGCAGAGTGGGTAGGGATGGGTTCCCCCGGCTTATGTACCACATGACTGTGGTGGTGTCTGTCTTTACCAATAGTAAGGCCTTTGAAGGCTGTCAGAGCATTCTGTACAGCTAACATTTCTTTTTGACTGATATGCAGGTGCATCTGCTTTGGGTTCCATTTGCCCTGAATGCACTGCCCTGCCATGTGAACCCCCTATGCATAGTCTTATGTGTCTGTCGTTAGGGTTTGGGTAGCAAGGGGTAGAGTGAGAGAGTCCCTTGTTGTGGTTGCAGGCTTCCATCCACCAAAGAGTAGGAATGATAGGAATCATAGTTTCCAGGTCCTGAGAATGTTGACACCATAGACTTTCTAGGTACCACTGAAGTTTCCTCATATGCAGTCTTGCATAAAGAATTAACAGAATGCAAGAGGCCATGAACCCTAGGGCTTGCAGTATTTTTCTTGCAAATAGCTGGGTTTTGGTGGCCAGTAGACTGAAGTAGTTTGTCAAATAAATTTGTTTCTCTGGAGTGAGGAATGCCATCTGGGAAGTTGTGTTCAAGCTTGGTCCCAGGAATACAATCTGTTGGCAGGGTACTGGGTGTGATTTCTTTTCGTTGATGATGTACCCCAGTGAAGTTAGAAGTCTCTTTACAAATGCCAGGTGCTGTAATAGCAAGTCCTTACTTTCCGCCTGAATCAGGCAATCGTTCAAGTATGGGAAAATCTGAATACTTCTCTGCCTGCAAAATGCAATGGCTGGAGCTAGACACTTTGTGAATACCCTGGGTGCAGTAAATAAGCCAAAGGGAAGTGCAGAAAAATGATAGTGCATAGAGCCTGCTCTGAAGCGTAGGTATTTCTTGCAAGATTCCCTTATGGGGATGTGCAGATAAGCTTACTTTAAGTCTAGGGTTGCCGGCCAGGAATCCTTGGCTACCATAGGAAGCAGCTGTTGGAGAGTTAGCATTTTGAATTTTGGAACCACCAGAAAGGTGCTGAGAATAGACAGACCCAGGATAGGACACCAGGAGTTTTCTTTTCTGGGAACCAGAAAGAGTCTGGAATAAAGGCCTTGTCCCCTTTGTTCTGCTGGGACAGGTTGAATAGCCTTGATGCTAAGGAGAGAAGGTACTTGTTTTTGAGCCTCGGCCCTCTGGTTTGGGGGAAGGTCTGGCCATCCACTTAGGGTTGGGAGTGAGTGGAAGTGGAATCTGTATCCTAGGGAAACAATATTTAAAACCCTTTTGTCTTGGGTAATGTATTCCCAGTTTTTGGCATGCAGGGTGAGTTTTCCTCCTAAAGGCACAAGTACTTGGGCAAGGCTTAAAAGAGTTAAGGATAAGTTATTGTGCAATTTTACCATAGGGTGGTGGCTTACTACTCCGTTTTGGACATGGGAGCACCCCACTGCTTAGATCTGTGCATAACCTGAGACTGAAGTCTTGGTGGTCTGCTGCTTCTGGGTTTGGACTGAGAAGGCCTGGAAGGGACTAGAAAGGACCAGTTCTTTGAATGCCAATGCCTACTGAATCTAGGTGGCTGTACTTGTAAGAAATCTTTAACAGTTTGCATAGATTTAGCTTTCTCTTCCATCCTTTTGGGGACTTCTGCTTTATTGCCAAATAGGTGCTCTTGGTTTAAGGGTACATCCAGTAATTTTGCCATGATCTGGCAAGTTTTGTTCCTTAAGCCAAGCATGACTTTTAAGAACAGACCCAGTGACAACAGCCCTGCAAGATGCTTCTAAAGCATCAAAAGCACACTGCAAAGTGTGTTTACCCACTTGGTTAGCAGAATGCATGAACTCTTGTAAATATTTGTGTTCTGCACAGTCAGGAATCAACATAATTTTCTGTTTAATTAGCTCCATAATATGCTGCTGCTGATACTTTAACATATGAAAATGGCAATTTAAAGCCCTAATGGCCAGAGTAGCAGAGGTGTACACCTTCTTAGTCCATCTGTCTAAAGCCTTAGAATCCCTGTCAGAAGGGGAAGGATTCTTGGCAGTAGTAGCCTTAATGCCTTTAAGTCCTTGGGAAATGGTCTCTGGATCAGCAGTAGGATTATTGACAGTAATTTGTGAGAATCAGGTACTCTATAGTACCTGTCAGGTTTCCTGGGAGCTGGAGGTAAAGTATCTGGGTTAAGGCTTGATTCCAAGAAAACATCACCTACAATCTCCAGAACAGGAGAGATGAGCTAGAGGCCTGTGCTGAGCCAGGTTTAAAAATTCCGAGAGTATCTTTTTGGACAGAGTAGTCCTGGCTTTCCCAGCAGTAATGCTCCCTAAGGGTATGCAGGGTTTCAACTAAAGAAAAATCTTCGGGAAGGGAAGCAGAGGGAATGGAATCCTCTGCATCAGAATCCTCATAGGTAGATAAGGGTATGTTCCTGGTAGTCAGAAGGAACAAACATATCAGATTCCTGATCAGAAGAATCAGGAGGAAAATCAGTTCTAGGTCTCTTTGAGGGGGAAGGCTGGCTTCCCCTAATTAAGGTAATAACATCTTCAGCCATTCTAATAATTTGTTTTTGAGGCATGTACTGAACATGTGAATCTGATAAAGAAAGGTTTTCAGGACGGTTATTCTGCAGAATACCTGGGCAAAGGAAGAGTGGAGTACTTATATTAACTGCAAGAGGAGTTCCAACAATAATAGAAGGGGATAAAAAGAAAAGGACAATAATGGTAGATTTGCAGTACTATGGGGTTACTGGCAAGAGAAGAGGATTACACTGGTATGCATTTACATTCCACTGAAAACTGCTATAATGGAGCTTAAGAAAATTCTGGGAGAAATAAGCTTTCAGCAAGGATTACTACTTATAAGTGGGGAATGGAATTAGAATTGCAACAGTAAAGTTGCAGCTGGGGGGCCCAGAAAGGAAAATATAACAGAGGAGGACAGTTTTAAAAACACACCTTTGAAAAGATTTCACATGGAAGATGTGAATTCAGTAGGAGTTTGGAGTGAATTTACATATTTACTTTCAGAGATACAAAAACTGACCTGGGCTAGTATAGACAGAACTTACATTTCACAGGAACATGTGCTTTTAATTGAAGGTTTTGATATTCACCCAATAACTACTTAAGATGATACACCAATAATAACTAAAATAAAAACACAGGGGTAATGAACTAAAAATGAGATACTGCCGCTTTCCCACTTCTCTGTTGAAGAGAGGAATTTAAGGAATGGGTAGTGGATATTATTCAGGAGCTATTAAAATATATAGAGTTTAAAAATAGGGAGGAAATAAAAGAAATGGAGCTATGGTTAAGAAGTAACAAGAATTATTTAGAGGGACTGACATATATTGAAGTAAATATGAGGAATCTAACCAAACAAGAAGAGCAGCAACTACAGAATGCTAAACAGAAAGCAAGGGATAAACTCAACAATATGCATGAGTTTAGAAAAATTGCTGTTAAGCAACTGTTTTTTTGCTAATTCTAGAGCACAAAAACTTTAGCCTATAACAAGGCACACAACAAGAGATCCTGTAGATGTATTAGAAATACTTTGGAAAGTCTATGAAAGTCTGTATAAAAGAGAAATATGCAAGTCAGGAAAAGGTACAAATGGAAAAGTTTAAGGAAAAATTAAATATGCCAAAGTTAGAAGTAGCGCAGGTTCAATTACTAAGAGTTAGGATAGGAGAAGATGAGATCAAAATGATGATGTATAATCAAACTACAGGAAAGTCCCCAGGAATAGATGGTATTCCTGTGGATGTTTGGAAACTAGGAGGGAAAAGACTGAAAGATCTGTAAGGTTTTGTTTAACAGTATTTTAAGAGGAGGAAAATACCTACATCCTGGAAGAAAGCAGTGATAGCTGTAATACCTGAAGAGGTTAACGGTCCATCAGATCCAGCTTCCTACAAGCCTTTTTCCATACTAAACCATGACTACAAAGTGTTTATATATCTATAATGGCTAAAAGAATGACAAAAGTGATGCCAAAATTGACAGATATGGATCAACTTGGTTTTGTGGAGGGGAAGCAAACATCTGACAATATTAAAAGAACACTGATGATTCAGAGGGAAGCAGAAAATATCACAGTTGGTGGTGGGTCTTGACTTGACAGAGTAAGATGGGACTTTACGAGCAGAGCAATGGAACCATTTGCATTCCCTGATACAATTATAAGGTTGAAAAGGAGGATATATGAGGGATCAGAAGTGAAAACTGAAGAGAATGGGGTCTTCTCTGATAATTTCTACTTGAGCAGAGAAACCAGGCAGAGAACCCAGGCAGGGGTGTCCTCTTTCCCCTTTACTATTTGCATTACATTTAGAATCATTGGCAATGAAAATAAGGGACTCAGAAATTCAAGATATAATTGATATGGCAGTCCAGAAAAGTTGGCTGTATTTGCAAACATTATTTTATACCTGATCAAATTCAGAAAGGGACAATACAGTGTTGTGGAACATTCTGAGGCAGTTTTCAAATCTAAAGGCAACAGCAGTAAATTAGGTACCCACATAAGAAATGCTTCAGCAATATCCATGTTTAAGAGGGCATAATAAAATGAAGTATTTAGAAGTATGAATTAAAAATGATGCCGGTGTGGCAGCCAAGATATCTGGGAAGAGACTAAACAAAAAATAATACAAAAACTGAGAAAATAGAAGCTCTGTTATATGGATATCGATAGCAAAATACAAGCAGTTAAATGATTTTAGTCACTTTAGTCTTATACACAGGTCAAGCATATTTTTATCAACCAGAGAAGAAGTTGTGGATAGCAATTAATAAAGAGCTGAAGGATTTTACCTGGAAGGGGAAGACAGCAAGGCTCAAGTGGGATAAGCTTATTCTTCCAATAGAACGAGGACTAGGATTACCAGACTTGAAGGGATATTTCAGAGCAACACAATTAAGGCTTCTACACACAGCACAAGCAGAAAACTATAATTCAAAATGGAAAGGGATGATGAAACGGGGTAAGCTCAAGGACAAACTGGGATTTTGGATCCAGACCTTTAAGGAGAACAATATCATCATAAAATATTCTAACAGCTACGTCAACTCGGAAGTGGAGAAAGGAGATTCTGCTGATAGGGATGATTGCAATTAGGGATACAGACAACTGGGAAGAGGGGGCTGGAATTTATTGGAGAAAACTGGCAAAGGAACCAAGGTATTGGGAGCAAATAACTACAGAAAGTTAACAGAATGGGAAGATCCCAAGAACATATCTGGACTGCAGGTTAGAGATTGCCTTCCCTATTTAGGATTGATATCAGAGTACAGGTAAAGAAAAAGAGACAGGGGGTCCTAAAATGAAAGACCAGCACTGTAGAGTTTTAGCAGAGCCTAGAACAAAAGTTGCCATTAAGAAAGGAATAATTAGTAGAGCATATACAATATTGCATGATAAGTATAAGAATAAAACAAGAGGAGGTTAGAAAGGACTGGCAAGAGATATTGGGATAAGGAATTCAACAAAAACAATGGAAAACAATGGGGGATATACATACGTCTCCCAAATATGCAACAAAGTCTAGAAGATTTAGGATCTTTGCTTGAAAGTATTTACACTGGTATTTTTATACCCCAATTAGACTCCAAAGAATTTTTCCTCAGGTAGAAAGCAAATGTTGGAGGTGTGATGGGGAACAGCATATACAATATTGCATGATAAGTATAAGAATAAAACAGAGGTTAGAAAGGACTGGCAAGAGATATTGGGATAAGGAATTCAACAAAAACAATGGAAAACAATGGGGGATATACATACGTCTCCCAAATATGCAACAAAGTCTAGAGAAGATTTAGGATCTTTGCTTGAAAGTGTTTACACTGGTATTTTTATACCCCAATTAGACTCCAAAGAATTTTTCCTCCGGTAGAAAGCAAATGTTGGAGGTGTGATGGGGAAGAAAAAGATAACTGGGAACATATTTTCTGGGAATGTAATGGGTTGGCAGATTTTAAAGATTCTCTGTAAGACTGCTTTGTCAGAGATACTGGGTGAGCAAATTGGTGTAACTAAGGAAATTATTTTTTTTGAGCTAGGATATAGAATTGGAATTACTAGAAAAGGAAATCAAAGTCTAAACCAATGTTGCTAGAAGTACTGAAGACAGTAACAGAGATGAAACAAGTGGAACTGGTATCTTTAGAAAAGATTAGGAGCAAATTACATAGGACAAAAGGTAACTATGGGAAATCAAAACATTCAGAGAAACGATGTTTAAAAGAAGGCAGGATATGAATGAGCTATGTAATGTTTGAAATGACTGGACAGATTATAATATGCATGTTGTTTGCAGTTACAGTTTTGTCAGGATTGTTTGTAATATATGTTTGCAACTCAAACTGCGTCTGTATATAAGGATGTTTCATGTTTAAAAAAAAATGCTGTAGAGCTACCACCCAAGTTATCACAGCCAATCTACATAGGGAGTATGACCTGGTGTCCTCCCCCATTTGTTTATGCATCACATCACTGTGGTTTTGTCCATAATCACCTGAAGAGGTCCTGGGGACCACAGATGAAGACATTTTAAAGCATGGATCACAGTAATCTGACATTTATGGGCTTTGGTCTGTCTGAGGAGTTCCAAATGTCTTGCAACGTTACCCTCTATAGAAACTGCTCACCAAGGAAAATCTGACGTGTCTGTTAGTTACAGACTGGCAATCTGAGGAAAAAAGGGGAGACCTGGACTTAGAGCCTTTTTTTCCTCCACCAGTGCAATTCTTTCTCTACAAAGCCTAAAACTGGGATACTGCAATCTATAATTCTTGGGGGTGAAGATATTAAGTCCACTTTTTTAAACAAACCATTGAATTTTTCTCATATGTAACCTGGTAAGTGGAAACATTAGAATCAAAGATCATGAACCCTAGAATCCTGAGATTTTGCATAGGTCAGAGTGACTGAAGGTCATGAAAAGGTCACAAAATCACCCCCCCCCGTTATCTACATGGGGTCAGGGTGTCATGTCAACTGCTGCCATCTCTCTCTCCTCAATAACCCTATTCATAAGTTAGTACTAGGCTAACTGCCCTTGCAAGCCATTGTAAGCCTAGCCAATTATTCCTTGGTAGAATTGAACCCTGCACCTTGTGTTTGTAAGGCAAACACCTTAACCATTATTCCACCCTCCCAACCCCTCATTGCCACTCTCTTACCTTCAACACTCATGCCTTACTATCACAGGTCCCCTAACACAATTCATCCACCTCTTTGCTGGACGTCCTTGTTTCCTTTTGCCTTCCTCCTGTCCCAAATATTCTTCACCAGATTGTCTTCTGCTGTTCTGCACATGTGCCCAAAGCACTGTAACCTGTTCTTAGAACTTTTCTGCAATTGGAGCTACTGAGACTTCTGCTCTTGCGTCCTCATTTCTTCGTGTGTCCCACAGTGTGCATCCTACCACCTCTCTCAGGCACTTCACCTCCATCACCTTCAGCTTTCTCAAGTGCCCTGCCTTTGCTGCCAAGTATTCGTACTACACAGTAGTACTGGTCACGCAACTGTTTTGTACACCTCATTTTTCAGCTTTTTAGGCATTCTTCTGTCATTCACTACACCTGACACACACTGTGCTAGGTGGCTGCAGCCCCTCTGACTGTAGACTTGACCTCCTCATTTCAGACTTCCTTTCTCTTCAACCACCTCTCCCAGGTACTTGAAGTTGTTAACCTGTTCCTCTACTTTTCCTTCTCAATTCTTGGCATCTTCTGATGATCCCCATTTGCTGCCATTACAACTGTCTTATCTGTACTCAGTTTCATTCCATGAGGCTTTCAGTTTTGCATTCTACTCCCCTATCCTTTGCTGAAGTTCTTGCTTAGCATCTGCCTGCAATGGCAAATAATTTTTGTACAGCAACTTTGTTGATCTGTCTTCTCCAACCTGTTTGCTAATGAAGTCCACTAACAGTATGGACAGCAGTGGGCTCAGGGATGAGCCCTGATGCACACCCACTCTCACTTGGAATCCCTCTGAGAGACCGAAGACTGTACTCGAGTCATCAGGTCCTTCAACAAAGCTTGCACTAATTCTACAATGTTTCTGGGACTTTGAACCACCACAGAACTTCCCAAATCAGCTTTCTTGGAACCCTGTCACATACTTTCTCCAAGTTTAGAAACGCCCAGTTGGAGTCGCTCCTTATTTCTACCTTCTTCTGATCTGAATCCAAGCTGCCCATCTCCCATCTTACTTCCTATTACTCTGCATGCTCATTTACCAACCTCTCAGGAACTTTCATGGAATGTGACAGAAGTTTGATACCTCTATACTGCCCAGAACTGGGAATGTCCCCTTTATTCTTGAACACTGGCTACTAGTATGCTTTTTCTTCAGTCATCTGGGATGTGCCTTTCTCCCCATACTGCTATGAGTACCTTCAGATGCCACTTCTCCCCTATCTCACCCACCATCTTTATCATATCTGCTGTGACCTTGTCTGAGCTTGCTGCTTTCCCTGACTTCCCTTTCCTTAGTGCTGTTCTCACTGTTTCTTTGGTCAGCTCCTCCTCTTCTCTTCACTGTAGACTTTGTCTGGGGCAGTACAGCTTCTGTGTGGTTTTCTTTATTAAGAAGCTGCTGGAAATACTCCTTCCAACTTCCTTTCATGTCCCGTGCATTGCAGAGCAGGCTTTTGCTGACATTCCTTACGAAAGGTGTATGACTATCTTTGCCTTACAACCTGATATAGTTTCTTGGTGCCAACTACTGAGCCACTTTCCTGAAGTCTGTAGAGTGCCTTTGACATCTTGTTCTTTGCTACTGCAACTTCTTTGTTAGCCAGCCAGTATTCCTTCATAACCTGGTCAGTCTTTTCTAGCTCACACTTCTTCCTGCTCTCCTCCTTTCTTTTGATGATTTCCTGAATTTCTGTATTCCACCACCAGCTTTTCTTATATACCTTATTTCCATATCTGGCTCAGCCGCATATATGTTCTGCAATCCTCATGCTGTTTTGAGGCGCTGCCATTCTTCTTCAACTACATCCATTTCCTCTTCTTCTTGAGGTGTTAAGAGCCCACAGTAATTCCTTGTTGTACTCTCTCTCTCCATTCAACTACCAGGTTCTCAACCTGGTCTCTGTTGACCTTAGAGCCTTCTCTGACCACTGCTTGCAGCTAATTGCGGTACCCACTAGTTTATGCTTTGGGCAAACTTTCACTGGGATGACTGTGACAGCTGATTCTACTCCACTGCCCTTTCCTTAGTAAGAGGAAGTCTTCCAGAGTTACACGATGGCCACTCTTGTATGCAACACTGTGACTCTCTCTCTCTTGCTGAACTGCGCATTTGCCATCATCAAACCATGTGCCATACAGAAGACTAGAAAGGCTTCTTTTTTTCTTGTTACCCCACCCATGTGGACTCAGGCAGTCTTCATACACTGTCTCTTTCCAGATATGTGCATTCAGGTCAACCATTATCCACAACTCATATTGTCTCGCTTTATCTAGTAGGTCCTGCAACTGCTTTCTAAATGGATTATTTTCCTCACTATCACAACCATGATAGACTGAGATTATGAAGACTATCCTATCATCAGGCTGGAGTCCGATTGCCACAAGTCTGTCACTAACTCTGATACCATCCCTCACTGCCTTCTGAAGCCTCTCCCGCACCACAATTCCCACATAATTTTTAGCCTGCCCTCCTCCTGAGTAGTAGACTCTGGATCCCAATCCAACAGGCTTTGCTACACTGGCTTTCCACCTTGTCTACTAGAAACACAGGGTGCCCAGCCTCCACCTTACCATCATGTCATCCACTTCCTGTCACTGTCAGTGAACCTACACTGAGTGAAGTAATTCTTAGTTCATATTTGCCTGGTTGAATGGTTTATGTCCAGCTCTCTTTACACTTATCCCAGGTAACCCATGCTAAGCAAATTGTCACAGGCCAGCCAGTAGCTTACTAACCTAGAGTTGCTGGGCTTGGTGGCCAACAGGGGCACATACAACCTTCTCATCATTAGCATGGGTTCCTGTGGTAGGTCAGTGTAGGCTGGGTCCTCAACCTACTTATCACCAGCAAATAGCCATGGCCATTTGGCAACATTACTCAACATGAATGAATCACCTAGATCTCCATACTTTTACACACTCAAGTGGCTAGCCCTGTCACAGTGCTTAGCTTGTGATCCATGTCCCTCTATCTTGAGAATACTGTGCATCACAGTAAAGGCCCAAAGAGTTTATACTCTTATGCTGTGGTTATTCATACAACACTTCCCTCTATATATTTATACAACTATACTATATACTATATATTTATACAACACTTCCCACTAGTTGTTAAACTGCTCTGAAATTCCTTTAAGTGTTAATTAGCTTGGGAGGTTTCTGATAACATTAAAACCTGTGTTGGTTACATCTCTTGTAATCATTTTAAATAGAGTTGCTTGCTACTGAGATTTGTCTGCATACATCAACTGGACATAAGCTGATTTAAGTATATTTCCTGCATTTTATTGTGGTTTTATAATTTGGACTGATTCCTCAGATCTAGCTCTGTTGAAACTGTCTTCCCCACCCCCCTCCCTGTTCCTGGTTGTAGTTTAAATTTGGTGGCTTTTGCAGTGCCCGCCCCACTGTAGATTTGATCTAGGACACTCCCCCAGTCCCATCTCTTTACCGCATTCTATCTAATAAACCCTTTCTGCACTTGCTTTTAGTCCTTTTTAATTTAATTACATTTTTTTCATACTGTGTGTGGACTAATATTGCTACATACTCAAGTGTGCCAGCTTGCACTGCATGTGAATTGTTTTTATAGCATTTACTGTCTGTTTTTTTCCTTGTCTCTGTAAAAAATAAATAAATAAATAAATAAATAAATCTCTTGTTTTCCTGCCTTACTGAACTAGAGTAGTCCAGTTTCAGAGTTGCTGATCCCTGGGCTTTGTTTTTAGTTCCTGTTACTGATCCATTGCCTTATTAGGAAGGAGGGAAGTTTCTTTGCTTACCAGTGGGAGTGGGAAGCACTGAGCAGCCTTTTTGTCTGAATTGGTGAAGTTTCAGCCAGAAACTAGTAGTCCATTGGTCGTTTTGGGCCAATTCCTAGCTCCTTTCAGCCCCCTGCTATAAAACACGCTAAACGCACGTTTTCCAGCTTGTACCAACTCAGCACAGATCCTCGTGGTGGCCTGCAGAGTGGTCCAAGCAGCAGAGAGCTAAAAGAGTGACTTTCTACCAGATATAAGTATTTTTGTGGCTTTCCCACTGTTATTAAGCTAGCGACTGCATTTCACCTGTTTTACTGCTACTTTAAGTGATTTCTGCATTTTACACTGTTTATTGCACTTTAAGTTACTAATTGTTGCAAATTGTTTCTGTAGGCTACACACTAAAGTGCGCTAGCCGATTTACAGCATTTATAGCATTTACTGTCTGTTTTTTTCCTTGTCTCTGTAAAAAGCAAAAAAAAAAAAATCTCTTGTTTTCCGCCTTACTGAACTAGAGTAGTCCAGTTTCAGAGTTGCTGATCCCTGGGCTTTGTTTTTAGTTCCTGTTACTGATCCATTGCCTTATTAGGAAGGAGGGAAGTTTCTTTGCTTACCAGTGGGAGTGGGAAGCACTGAGCGCCTTTTGTCCGATTAGGTGAAGTTTCAGCCAGAAACTAGTAGTCCATTGGTCGCTTTGGGTCAATACCTAGCTCCCTTAGCCCCTGTTATAAAACACGCTAAACGCGTTAGCTGATTTAGCTGGAGTTGCCACTGTTGCACACAAGAGCAGCGGCGGTTAAACTATTCGGCCATCTAAATTCCACTCTTCAAATTTTCCCTTAGAACTACCTTCCTCGAGCTGTACTGCTGATCTAACCAGCATATCCTATAACTGAAAAGTTCATCTCTACTTGATTCCCAAGTAGACTATTCTCTATCTGTAAAGCCTAGCACTTACTCCTACAGTACTTGCACCTTGATAAAGCACTCTTATTATAGATAGTACCCCACCAGCCTAAAACCCACTTCCCGGAGTCCTTTGAAAGTCTCTTTATCTACTACTTCTAGTATGTCGAGGGATCAGTTGCTAGTGTCCTCTCCAGCTCAACTGGTGAACCTGGGAATATTGAGGCAATGTTACAATTGCCTCATGTACACAGACAATCCTCTCCTTCTCCCACAAAACACAAATACATGCGAGAGATGCAACTATACGGCCAAACTGGAGGCTGAGCTCTCTCAACATAGGACTGGCAAGACCAGACAGGAGGAGAAGGTAACCACACACAATACATACCCAGTCACACATGGTACCATCACAACTTCAAATCATACACATACTCACACAAAGACATACTGGAGGCTCTGATCAAAAATTTACCAAAACAGCAGAGGCCACCAAAGCAGACACCCAAACAACTACCACCTCACGACCCAACACATAGACCACACAGTCAGAGTGTCAAACAGTCACAGCCCTTAAGGCCAAACAAAATGCCAGACACACTTGTCATTGGTGATTCCATAGTCAGACACACTGACATCCCGCTCACCAGACTGAGTAAGGAGAAGGTCACAGTAAGCTGCCTGTCGGGCGCTAGAATCCGCCACATAACGCAAGCACTCAGGTCTCTCAACAGCAGGTACAAGTATGACTCAGTCATTGTCCACGCTGGTGTCAACGACCTGAGACGTACCTCCTTGGACTACATGAAAAGGGACATCGAGGAGCTCTCTGATTATGTAGCCCAGGCAGGTATGACCCTGACCTTGAGCAGTATCCTACCTTCACCTAGAATTATGCCACAATACAGTGATAAGATGATCAGCTTTAATAATTGGCTTAAATTCTGGTGTCATTCAAAGGGGATCCAATGTCTGTCTGCCTGGGATGACATGCTGGACAAGCCACGCTGCTTCGCAAGGGACAGCTTGCACCGGTCACCCCTGGGCTTCCAGATATTGGCAAAGGCTCTTGCCACCCCCATAGTGCCTTTTTTAGGCAAGGCTCAAATTCTAAACCTACCACCCTAGAACACCAAAAAGGAAAAAAACTAAGGGTAATGCTGCTCAATGCCAGAAGTCTCAATCTCAAGATGCACGCACTCGAGGCCCTTCTCAATATGGAGAACATCAATGTCTGTGCTGTGACAGAAACCTGGTTCAAGGCTCCTGAGAGCACCCCAGCACTAACAGGTTTCACCTCATATCATGCCCGCCCCAAAATCCGGACAACACCAAGAAAGGAGGGGGGTGTCCATATTCATAAAGGACACCCACACCTCAAGGTTGGTGGCAACGCACGATGCATCGGAGACCATCCAGGTGCAATTAACCATAGGCAAGACTGCTCTGCAATTTGTAGCATGTTACAGGCCACCCTCTCAAACTCAGGAACCTCACATGGCCTACCTGAAAACATTGAAGGGGATAAATGTATCTCCAAACACCATCATACTAGGTGACTTCAACTACCCTAATATAGACTGGGAACACTACTCAAGCCCGAACACTCTAACCCAAAGATTCCTGGAGTTCATAAACTCAAATGCCATGGAACAACTAGTCACCATCCCCACAAGAGAAAACATACTTGATCTCATCATCACGAACATGGGATCAAAATGTTCAATACCGGAAGTATACCCCTCACTGGTGAGATCAGATTATAAACTAATCTCGCTGGAGGTCCTCATCCCGCCCCCACCTGAAACAAAAAAGACCACAGTGAAAAACTTCTCAAAAGCCGATTTCACACTTCTAAAAACTAGTGTGGTCTCCTTTAAGGCCCCTGAGCCAGTGGTAAACATTACTCAAACCGCTGAATCACTTACAAATGCCTTCTACCAGCACCTACAGGACTGCATGGATCAAGCAATCCCAAACAAAACTAAGACTCTCTGTACCAAAGGCAAGCGTCCAGTCTGGTGGACCCCAGCCATAAACAAGCTCTACAACAAAAGGAGGAAGCTACTACAAGATAGAGCAAAATCCTTGAAAGGTAAGACACCTTTGATCATTATAAGTAAAAACTAAGAGCTCTCATAAAATCATCCAAGGCAAATTTTGAGAGAAAAATCACCAAGGACTCTAAAGACAATCATAAGGCCTTCTTTAGCTATGTTAGAAACCTAGGAGGAAACTCCCAGATATGCTCAGAATTAGTTCAAAATGATGTGAAAATTACTGAACCTACACACATTGCCAACATACTGGCTGACAGGTTCAGTGCAAACTTCTCCCCAAAAGGAGAGATATCTATTCCAGAGGATTGTAGCCCCCAAACATCTCCAACACCCAGGTGAGAACTGCCTCACTAAGGCAAAAACACAGCATCCATGGGACCGGATGGTGTCCCCGGCTGTGTGCTTCACTTAACTCAACGAGGAATTAAACCCACAGTTAGGACAGCTGTTTAATCTTAGCCTCACCTCAGGATACGCACTCCAAGGAGTGGCGCACGGCGACTGTGGTCCCACTTCATAAGGGCGGTGCCTCCACAGACCCTGGAAATTACCGCCCATTAGCTTGACAAGCCTTATCTGCAAAGCCATGGAGAGGATCATAATGGAACTCATAAATAAAGACATAGGGAACTTGCAGACTTTGGATCCAACCCAGTTTGGCTTTGTCAAAGGCAGATCCTGCCTCTTAAACTTGGTTGACTTTTTCGAGACAGTCACCAAGGCCATTGATGAGGGAAAGGCAGTCCATACAGCCTACCTCGACCTGGCAAAGGCCTTCACACAATACCCCACTCAGGTATCATCGAAAAACTCATCAGCTTGAATGTAAACCCATACATCACAAGACGGGTTGCAAACTGGCTAAGTGACAGAACCCACAGGGTCAGAGTTGCTGGAGCCATGTCAGACTCAAAGCCTGTCACAAGTGGTGTCCCACAGGGCTCAGTCCTGGGTCCACTCTTGTTCGGCATCTACTTTTCTGAAGTACAAGCAAACACAGGAGGGTTATGGCTGACAAAGTTTGCAGATGACTGCAAACTGGGCTCCATAGTCGAAAACACATCTGACACAGATATCCTCCAGAAGGGCCTCACAGAAACGGATAACTGGTGCCAGAGCCATGGCCTGAAGTTAAACGCCACAAAATGCATAGTCATACCCTTCGGGAAAAACAAGGTTACCCCTAGCTACCATATAGGTGGCAATCCACTGAGCACAGAAAAAGTCATCAGGGATCTGGGGACCCAGGTTGGCAGTAGCCTTTCGTTTGACACTCATGTTGCTAAAGTAGTTAGGAAAACCTTCTATATCGCCCACCTGATCATGAAGGGTTTCACATCTAGATCAAGGGAGGTCATCGTCCCCCTGTACTCATCACTCATTAGACCTATGATTGAGTACAATGCCCGCTCGAATGTATCTGACCAGACACCTGCTGCAGCTTGAAAGGCCCCAAAAGTTCCTCACCAAAAGGATAAAGGGTCTCAAAAATATGTCTTATGCTGCCCGAATGAAAGAACTCCAGCTCTATTCAGTCTCATACTGCTTGCTCAGAGGTGACCTGTGCCTGACATATAAGGCCATGTCAAACCCAGATTTGATGAATATGCTTCACCTCAAAAAATCTAGATCCTCAGAACCACAAGGGCGGGAGACTTAAACCTTGACACGGTTATAAATAGAACGTGCTGGAGGGACAGATTCATCACCCAGAGACTCCCTATGCTGTGGAACAAAATCCCGGTACATGTGAGGCAGAGCACCTCTCTGGCCTTGTTCAAGAGGAATCTTGACCAATGGATGGGAGATCGCAGATATACCCCAGGGATTACTTCAGTGTCACTGCTTGACAGAGGCACAGCAAAATGATAGGCATAGTTTTTATTCAAACTAAAGGGGTGGCGAAAGCCACATAACTATGGGCTAGGCTTATAAATGCCCTTGGGCAGATAGCCTAGTATGAACCTATGAACCTATATAGCACCACCTAGAATCAGTGTGGCTATCCAAACCTCCATTTTTGGGTAAGTTTAAGATGGAAACACTCAGCTCCCCCCTTTAGAAGTGGGAGGAACCCCACACAGACACAGGGAGAACATGCAAACTCTAAACATACAGAGTTCAGGATCAAACCTTGTACCTTCTGCATGGGGGCTGCAGACCTCAACCATTATGGCAACTAACCTCTCATGAAAGTTTCTAGATAAAAATCCACTTTCTTCAGTTTAAGAAAAGCCTTTTGCTGCGAAGCTTCTAAGGCAGCCCAAAAAGAACTGTGTGTGACAAAGTCAAGGAAAATTTTTAAACGTTTAACTGGAATCCCTGATTGGAAAAGACAAATGAAAACCATATAGAGAACTCCTGACATTTGGAAAAGACTCCACAAAAGACAAGTTGAGATAGGAGGGTTAACACTGTTTGAATGGTCAGCATTTTGAAATCCTGGTAGTTTCACATAAAGATTGAGAAAGGAAATATCTAGAATTAGTCTCCAAGAAAGGTTTTTCGTTTAGTACCACCAACATTATGGAATAGAAGCCTTTGCCCTTTTGTTCTAAAGGCCCTGGCTTCTGGGACTATAATGGTGATTCTGATGGTGGGCAAGAATTTCACCGAACCATGGTATTTTTTATCCAGTGCCAAGTGTACCCTTCATGAACCACTCTTAGTACCAAAGAGTCAAACTATTGCCAAAGGGAAATGTAAAGTGAGATTTTCGGAAACAGAATTTGACGTGGGAGCAGGAAAGGATGGGAGACAGAATGCTGGCATATCACTCTGAAATGTTAGTCTGATCCTTTTTTGAAAAGGATCCTGGTTTCTTATTGTTCCCCCTCCTGCCACTTTATTTTTTGTTCCCCGTTTGCCTTGCATTGGCAGGGAGTGGTTGTTTTGTTTCTTAAAAGGAACAGGATTTGGTAGATTTGTAGAGGGGGGGGGGGGCTTGAAAAATCTTAGGCACTTCTTGAATTAACTTCCCTGTTTCATCAAATTGTTTGAGGACCTCAGCAGCAGAAGGCCCAAACAAAACTTCCTCATTTAGTGTAGAATCCAAAATTTCAGACTACTTCCTCAGCACATATTTGGTAACATACCCAAGCATTTCTTCTTAAAACTGAAGCAAAAGCAGTGGCATAACATCTACATGACCACACACAGTCTTTAAAAGCACATTTGCATGCTTGGGAAATGTTAGAAACAGTACAATTCTAAAAACAGGCAAAGTACTCTGACAGACTTTCCTTAGGAATTTCTTTTGTGACACTGACCCCAGGGTAAGGATTTCTGACCAACCAGATTAACAGCCTATAACTGCTTCGCTAAGGTTAAAAAAATATTTTTTCTAACAGAAACCATGTTTTCAGAAGAACAATTTCTAGCTGGCTGTTTTTCCTTTTGCAAGTAACAGCCTGATTAAAGACAGACTAGGAGATGTCAGTTCAACCCCATCAAGAAGATATCTCTACTATTAACCGAAGGGTGTCACTCTAACCCCAAAAATATGGTTCTCCCATTCCATGAAGGACACAAACAGCTTAAGAGGACAAGGCTGACCCTCAGGTCCATAATAGTTGAAAGGACTACACCAGAGGAACCCGGAGAAGTGAGGAGTCTGAAGAAAGTACAGTTGTGTACACTTAGTATAAATACAGATGTTCGAGTGTGTTCACTGCTGCAATCATCACCTGTGGGTTATCCTTGCTGTGGTAGCCCTCGGCCGGCCCAAATACCAGAGTCAATGTTTTTCTGCGTCGGCTGCAGTCACCTGTAGTCTGACGTCAGGTTGTCAGTGCTATAAAGCAAGGCAGCCGACATCATTACATCAGTTTTTCTTGCCCTAACCCGTCAGAAGCACAAGGAAATAAGGTAAAGCGGTCCTGGTGGCTAAAAGCCACAGTGGGAAGCTTATGTCCCCCCTAGGGGAAGAGGATTCAAGGGGATGGAGAAAGGGAAACCAGGACTGCAACAGTGAGTACACTCAAACATCTACATTAAGTGTACACAACTGTACCATGTTCTTTGTGTTTCACTGTTGCAGTCATCACCTGTGGGAGGATTCCCAAAGCTGAGGAGAGGGGTGGAAGGATAGGTTAGAGCCCTAGGCATGGGTCAGCAAGCCTTGCAGAGGTAAACCCTCCCCTAGACTTAGAAAAAAAGAGGTAGGTGGTAATCCTTTGCAAAGGTATGGACAGAAGCCCAGGCGGCTGCTTCCAAGATGTCCCTGGTGGGGACTTCTCTGAGGAAGGCTGTGGAAGTGGAGGCTGACTAGTGTAATGGGTACAAATAGACTTGGGGGGGGTTCCCATGTACTCTGTTGCAGAAATGGATACAGTGTGATATCCATTTAAAATGGTTTGCTTGGAAATGGGCTTCCCCTCTGCCCCGGGACAAAGTTGACAAGCAGCTGGTCTGTTTTTCTGAAGAGTTTAGTATAGTCCAGATAGTATATGAGTTGTCTCTGCATGTCTAACAAGTTCAGAATTCTTTCCCCCTTGTTTTGAGGGTTGGGAAAGAAGATGGGTAGGTGCATGACCTGGCTGAGGGTCACATCAGATAGCACCTTAGGCATAAAGGAAGAATTAGTCCTCAGGGAGACCCTGTCTGCATGGAAAATGATGAAGGGCTCAACAGCCATGAGTGTTTCTGAAGTTCTGAAACCCATCTGGCTGAGATGATAGCTAGCAGGAAGGCAGTCTTCCAGGAGAGATATTTCAAATGTTGAAGCAGAAGGTTCGAAAGGAGGTAAGGTTAGTTTTTCTAAAACATAATTCAGGTCACAGGCTGGCGTGGAAAGCCTTCTGGGAAGTCTGATATTAGAAGCCCCTCTGAGGAACTGTTTAATCAAAGGATGAGAGAAGAGGGGTAGGTCTGGAACGTAACTGGCTGAAATAGCTGGGACATGGACTTCAATAGAAATGAAGGAGAGGCCACATTTGAGCAACTCGGCTAGGTAATCCAAGACAAGAGGGACGGAAGGATGAGAAGTACTGGTCCCTCTAGACTGGCTCCAGGAGCAGAATCTTTTCCATTTCCCTGCGTAAGATTTTCTGGTGCTGGGTCTTCTGGCCTTTGTAAGAATGTCTAGGACCCATTTGCTTAACATGGACTCCCTTAGCTTTTAAGGTATAAGCCATGCTGAAAGATTAAGAGTCTGCAAGTTTGGGTGCAGTATCTTCCCCCTCACCTGGGTCAAGAGGTCTGAAATCAGGGGAAGTTGACTGGGGGGGCTGTAAGTTCAGGCTGCGCAGTAAGGGGTGCCAATACTGTCTCGGCCAATCTGGAGCAATGAGAAAGGCCTTTCTCTGCTCCCTTATTTTGATTAGTACCTTGGGAATAAGCGGCAGAGGAGGGAATGCGTACACAAACAGGGAGTTTCCAGGGGAAGGTAAAAGACATCTACCTTCTACGCTAGGAGGTGATACTCCCTGGTACAGAACCTTTGCAGCTGGTGGTTGAGATGCGACGCAAAGAGATCCACCTCTGGAGTCCCCCACTCCTGAGTGATTTGCAGAAAGATTTCCCTGTGAAGCTGCCATGCGTGGGGGTCCAGTAAGTTTCTGCTTAGGTGGTCTGCCAGGGTGCTGTTGCCCCTGGTAGGTATTGGGCAATAAGGTGTAGACCCATGGAGTTGGCTGTCAGCCAGAGGCTCATGGCTAGCCTGCACAGAGGGTAAGATTGGAATCCCCCTGTTTGTTGATATACCAGATTACTATGGTGTTGTCTGTTTTTATAAGGAGAACCCCTGGCCTGAGATGGGGTTTGAAGGATGTCAGAGCCTTTTGTACTGCCATCATTTCTTTCTGACTGATGTGCAAGTGAAGGTGCTGGGCATCCTAAAGACCTTGAGTGCACCTTCCTGCTAGGTGAGTGTCCCAAGAAATGTCTGAGGCATCGGTGGTGAAGGTCTGGCCGGTAGGGCAGAGGATGAAGGTAAGACCCTTGTTCTTGGCACAGGCCTCTGTCCACCAGAGAAACTCGGCCCTTATACATGGGATCAGAGGGAGAGAGGTCTCTAGAGACAGAGTGCCGGCACCAAAGGTTCTTTAAATACCACTGAAGTTTTCTCCTGTGAAGCCTGGCCAGAGGACTTAGAAGGATGCAAGATGCCATGTATATCAGGGCTTGCAGGAACTTCCTCGTGGGATGCTGCGTCTAGCAGAGCTCCCAAGAAAATGCTCTTCTTGGTGGGAGTTTGCTTTGATTTCTTCTCGTTGATGGTGAACCCTAAGGAGGTTAGGAGGGATTTGACAAAGAAAAGGTCCTGGAGCAGCTTTTCTTTGCACTCTGTCTGAATGAGGCACTCGTCCAGGTAAGGGTAAATCTGTATATTTCTGTCTGCAAAATGCTATGGCCGGGGCTAAGCATTTGGTGAATACTCTGGGTGCAGTAGATAAGCCAAAGGGCAGTGCAGAGAACTGAAAGTGTTGTGATCCTGCTCTGAAGCACAGGAATTGTATGCAGGACTCCCTTACAGGGATGTGGAGGTAGGCATCTTTTAGATCTAGGGTCAGCAGCCAAGCATGTTTTGCTAGCACAGGCAGCAGCTGCTGCAAAGTTAGCATTTTGAATCTGGGGACCACCAGGAAGGTGTTCAGAATGGACAGATACAGGATGGGGTGCCAAGTGCCCTCTTTTCTGGGAACAAGGAATAGTCTGGAATAAAACCCTTTGCCTGTTTGATCTGAGGGGAAAGGTTCTACTGCCCCCTGGGATATGAAAGTTCGGACCTGTTTCAATGCTTCTGCCCACTGATTTGGAGGCAAGTCTAGGTACCCTCTTGGAATTGGGGAGTTCGCTGAAAGAGAATTTGTATCCCTGAAAAATGTTCTTTAAGTCCCACTGGTCCTTTGTTACAGAAAGCCAATTTTCTTTGAAGAGGGAGAGCCTTCCTCCTAGTTTTTGATGAGTGAAGGGAAGGGGAATCATTGCGAGTTTTTGCCTTAGAAGGGTTGCTTAGAACTCCTTGTCTTTGGGGCTGAAGTGGTCCACTGTTTGTTTCTCTGCTGGCCCTGGGATAGGGGCCTGGATGGTTTGTCCCTGTGGAGCTTACCTTGGCCCTGTCTGCTAGGTGCATGAAAGGACCACTGCATAAGGGGAAAGTTCCTCCTGAACCTGGGAAGTTGAACCTGAAAAAAACTTTTACATTTTGCATAGATTTTGCTTTGTCTTCCATCTTTTTAAGCACCTCTTCTGCTTTTACTCCAAACAAGCGCTCCTTATCTAGGGGTGCATCAATAAGTTTAGACTTGACATGATCAGGGAGAGGTTGTTCCTTCAGCCATGCTTGTCTCCTAATGACAGATCCTGACACTGCTGCCCTGCTAGAGGATTCTAGGGCATCATATCCACAGTGAAATGAGTGTTTGGCTATTGACAAGCAGAGTGCAGTAAATCTAACTCTTTTGAACTGGCACAGTCAGGAAAGGTAGAAATCTTTTAATAGTTCCAAAGTGTGTTGCTGAAATTTTAACATATGGAACTGGCATCAGAGTGCGCTGATAGCCAAGGCTGCAGAGGTGGATACCTTTTTACCCCATCTGTCCAGAGCTCTGGAGTCCTTGTCAGAAGGAACAGGATTCTTGGCAGAACTAGTCTTAGCTCCTTTAGGTCCCTGTGTAATGACATCTGGGTCTGCAGCAGGATTTCGTACAGGTATGTGAGAATCCAGTACTCTGTAATACCTGTCAGGTTTACTGGGAGCAGGTGGGGGGGTGTCAGGGGCTAAGCTGGATTCATGGAAAACATCATCCATCACTTCTAAAACAGGGGGACTGGCCAGGGGTCTGTTCTGGGGCAGGTCCAGAAAACTCTGTCTTTTCTTAGACTGGGGGAAGTCCTGAGATTCCCATTGGAAATGTTCCCTGAGGGTGTGAAGGGTTTCGCCAAAGGAAAGGTCCTCTGGAGGGGAGGCAGAAGGGATGGATTCTTCTGCATGTGAATCCTCATAAGCAGTCAGAGGTTGCTGTATATCTTCAAAATCTGAATGGTCAGATTCCGCAGAATCCTGTTCTGTCATAATTTATGGAGAAGGGTGCCTTTTCCTTTTATAAGTTGTGGCTTGACTACCCCGGATAAGGGAGATTAGATCCTCCATTTTAAGCATTTGTGCTTGGGGTGGTGGAGCAGGAGCAAGATGATGGTTAGAAGCAGATTTCCTAGGAGTGGCCTGGCTTCTAGGCATGAGAGAAATCAGTCAGTCTGAGAGACTGTAGTCGGATGAGAAGATCTCATTTTTTGTCTAGATTCAGTAGTTCAAAACGCCTCCTTGGAAGACTGTGCCTGCATTGTGGCTCTGGACCTAACTGAGGCAGAGACAGCCAAAGGCTCGGAAGACTAAAGATTTCTGCAGACTCTGAAAGGGTCCTGTAGAAGCCTGAGTAGATATCAAATCAGACATCAGGTGCTTCAAAAATGTCTCACTGAATTCCGGAAAACTGACTACTTGCTTAGCGTTAGCAATGTCAGAAGGCTTAGCCTTGTGTGGTCTGTCTCTATAGTTATCTCTACGTTTTTTCGGAATGTCCATGGATTGTTGGCTGACGGACACCATATCGGAAAGCGAAGATAGAACACAAAATTAACTGTCTACAAAAAGAGCTCTACGGCGAATGGTTCTCGCATTAAAGAGGGCACAGAACCGCAACAGGGAACGTCGTGGTCTGGGCATAAACAAGTGATGCAGTAAGAATGGAAGTCTGTGTGTGGCATTTGCTTTCCACAGGCGAGACAATTAAGTTTTTCGGACAACGGTTAGTGCAAGAAAAAAGGGACCCTGACAGGTTACTTACCTTTAGACATTTTCAGCTGAAATTCAAACTCTGGTAGCGACCTACCGGCACTCATGCAAACTGCTTCTGCTACGGGCTCCACGGCAAGAAAGACTGATGTAATGACGTCAGCTGTCTTGCTTTACAGCACTGACGACTTTACGTCAGACTACAGGTGACTGCAGCCGATGCAGTAAAAGACGGTCTCTGGTATTTGGGCCTGCTGAGGACCAACACAGCAGGGAAAGCCTACAGGCAATGACTGCAACAGTGAAACACAAACATCAGAGGACTACTACTGGTTCACTCACCATCTGAGGCACTGACTGAGCTCATTGAAATAGCTTCTTATTGTGTTCTTTCTTCTTTTTTGGTACAGTGGGAGAAGAGACAGCAGAGTTAGACTAAGTATACATGCTGTAGCAGAGGACAAGGACTGAAAGCCGATAAACAGTGCTGGAACAAGTCAGTCGAAAGTTAAGTTGTCACAGTAGTACTCACAAGCAGAGTGCACACAAACATACACATGCGTACCACCCACAGTCCCATTTTCTGAAAATTTAAAAGAAAAAAAAAGTCTCTAAGAAATATAGCAGTTGTCTACAAAGCACATTGGCAACAAAGGAAACAGGTAAGCAGTTACAAAGCATACAAAAGCACTAAATGCATTCTAAATGTTTTCGGTCTACAAAAAACACTTCCGGACCCTTCAATTATCACTAAATAATTAAAAGTTTATGTAAACAATACACTTTTTACCACAAATACAGCTTTCTAAATCATTAAATACGTCCTTAGTTAAAAATAACAGTCCTTGACAGAAAACTTCCTTTATTATTAAAAAAATAAGGTGCTTCTTAAAAAGGAAATGCTGGTTTTAGTCAGACAATAAAAAATGTTTTCATAAAAGGGCAACAATTTCTTTGTGGAACGGCTCCTGTGTGGGGACATCTCTGCCAGAAATAAAGCTTCTTGTACAGAACCTCAGAGCTGCTTCTTCACAAGGCAGCAGTGCTGATTTCTCCCTTCTGAAATGTCCAACCAGCAGTCGAGAGTGACTGTACAGAAGGGAGCCAGAGCTTTGTGCTGCTGGCCAGTTACTGTATCTTCTGCATGATACAACACAGAGCCAAGAAGCCTATTGCAGCAATGATTATGATGAATATCCTTTTTTCCCTTCTCCTTTGACTCAGGAAAGAAGACTGGGAGATTAACAGTTTGGCTAAAAGTAAACTTTAAGGCAACTTTAGGAAAATGATTTGTTCTCACAGCAACCCTGCCCTTGTGACAAATGATGTAGGATTATCTCACCTTAAGTGACTTAACTCTGATATCTCCAAACAGACTTCAGGGCAACAATAAAAAGGACTTCCAAGCCAAGAAAGTACTGTTGTGTACACTTACCATAAATGTAGAAGTTTGTGTGTCTTCACTGTTGCAGTCATCACCATTTGGGTTATCCATGCTGGGGTAGCCCTCGGTCAGGCCTGAATACCAGAAACTTAGTATTTCTGCGTTGCATGCTGTCACTTGAAGACTGACGTCAGGTCGCCAGGGGTATAAAGGAAGGCAGCCGATGCCATTACATCAGTTTTTCTTGCACTAACTGGTCAGGAGCCCCCAAAGTAGGAGGCCAGGCTCTGGTGGCAAGATCCCACCAGTGGGGGGAAAAATACATTTTAAGGAAATCAGAACAATAAGGAAGAAAGGTAACAAAAAGAAAAAAAGGGAAAGGAGGGAGGGAAACTAGGACTGCAACAGTGAAGACACTCGAACATTTACATTTATGGTAAGTGTACAGAACTGTACTATGTTCTTTGTGTTTCACTGTTGCAATCATCACATTTGGGTAGATTCCCAAAGCTGAGAAAATGGGTGCAGTCAAGGAAGCTAGGGACTAGCAAGCATGCCCTGGAAGACTGCAGAGGCAAAACCTGCTCTAGATTTAGAAAAGAGAGGCAGGTGATAATGTTTGTTAAAGGTATGAACAGATCCAGGTGGCAGCCTCCAGGATGTCCCTGGTGGGGACTCCTCTAAGGAATGCTGCAGAGATGAAGGCTGCTCTGGTGGAGTGGGTCCTGACCCCCTTGGGGGAGGCTTGCCATGCTGCTTGTACCCAAAATGGATGCAGTGTGCTATCCATTTGGAACTGGTTTGCTTGGAGATGGATTTGCCCTCTGCCCCTGAAGCAAAGCTAACCAGCAGTTGATCAGATTTTCTGAAGGGTTTAGTCCTGTCCATATAGTATCTGAGCTGTCTGTGCACATCTAGAAATCCTTTCCCCCTTGTTTTGAGGGTTAGGAAAAAAGGTGGACAAAATGGATGTATTGGTTGAGAGCCACACTAGATACCACCCTGGGCATGAAGGATGGATTAGTTCTGAGAGATACCCTGTCTGCATGGAAGATGAAGGGTTCCACTGCCATGAGTGATTCCAGCACAGAGACTCTTCTGGCCGAAGTGATGATCAGGAGGAAGGCTGTCTTCCAGGAGAGAAACTTTAGCTCTGCAAAAGAAGCTGGTTCAAATGGAGGCAGGTTGAGCTTTTCCAAGACAAAGTTAAGATCCCAAGCTGGTGTTGGTGCCCTTCAGGGGGGCCTCAAGTTGTTAGCCTCTCTGAGGAACTGCTTGATCAGAGGGTGTGAAAAAAGAGGCTGTTCAGTGGGAAAATGAGCGGAAATAGCAGAGGTGTGAATTTTTATAGAGGAGAAAGAGAGACCACTGTGTGGTAGGTCAGCTAAGTAATCCAGGATGAGAGGGATGGAGGGGTGTTCTGTATTGGCTCCCTTAGCCTGGATCCAGGTGCAGAACCTTTTCCATTTATCTGCACAAGACTTTCTGGTGCTAGGGCGTCTGCCCTCTCAGATAACATCCAGAACCTGTTTACTGAGGAGGGCAGATTGGTCAGGTGGTCAAGATTATAAGCCAACCTGCCAAACTGAGTGTCTGCAATTGAAGGTGCATGAATTCCCCTGCCCTCTGGGTTAGGAGGTTGGGAAACTGAGGAAGACTCCATGGGGGCAGTGGGGACAGGCTTCGCAGCAAAGGGTACCAGTGCTGTCTGGGCCAGTCTGGAGGTATGAGAACGGTCCTTGGTTTTTCCTCCCTTATTTTGATCAGTACCTTGGAAATGAGAGGTAGGGGAGGAAAGGCAGAGGCCGAGAGGTTTACCCAGGGGAAGGACAGGGCATCTACTTTCCATGCCATGCAGTGCTGCTCCCTGGTGCAGAATTTACTGAACTGATGGTTGGTGTGGGAGGCAAAGAGGTCGACCTTCGGGGTTCCCCATTTCTGAGTGATTAGTAAGAAGGTGTTTCTGTTGAGCTGCCACTTGTGGGGGTCCAACCGTTTACTGCTTAATTGGCCTGCCAGGGAGTTGAGCGAGCCTGGCAAGTATTGTGCTACCAGGTGTAGATGCAGGGAAGAGACTGTGAACCAAAGGGTCATGGGCCAGCCTGCACAGCGGGTAGGAGTGAGTCCCTCCCTGCTTGTTGATGTACCACATCTCTGTGGTGTTGTCTGTTTTGATCAGGAGAACCCCTGGAGAGAGAAGGGGTTTGAACGCTATCGAGGCCTGCTGCACAGCCATCCTCTCTTTTAGACTGATGTGGAGGGGGAGTTGCTGGGGGTTCCATTGGCACTGTATGCACCTGCCGTCCAGGTGTGCACCCCAAGCATAGTCTGAGTCTGTGGTGAGGGTCAGGGTGGCGGGGTGTGGGGAGAAAGGCAGTCCCTTGTTGTGGGAGCAGGCTGTTACCCGTCAAAAAATTCCTCCCTCAAGCAAGGAATAATAGGCAAGAGATTTTCCAGATCTTGAGAGTGTTGACACCAAAGGCTCTTTAGGTACCACTGATGTTTCCTCATATGCAGTCTGGCCTGTGGAATAAGGAGTATGCAAGATGCCATGAACTCCAGGGTTTGCAGGATTTCCCTTGCAGAAAGCTGGGGCCTGGTGGCCACTTGAGAGAAGTAAGCAGATAGGAAAATTTGTTTCTCTGGTGTTAGGCATGCCATCTGGGATGCTGTGTCCAGACTTGCTCCCAGGAAAATTATCCTTTTGGTGGGTACCTGTTTGGATTTCTTTTCGTTGATTGTGTACCCTAAGGAGGTTAGTAGGTCCTTTACGAAGGCCAGGTCTTTGAGCAGCTTTTCCTGGCAGTCTGTCTGAATAAGGCAGTCGCCTAAGTAGGGATAAGTTTGAATATTTCTTTGTCTACAAAAAGGAATGGCCGGAGCCAAGCATTCTGCAAAAACTCTGGGAGCAGTAGATAAGCCAAAGGGAAGTGCAAAGAACTGAAAGTGTTGAGATCCTGCCCTGAAGTAAAGATATTTTCTGCAGGACTCCCTGATGGGAATGTAGAGGTAGGCCTCTTTTAGGTCCAGGGTGACTAGCCAAGCATCCTTGGACAGCATGGGTAGCAGCGCTGGAGGGTGAGCATTTTGAATTTTGGGATCACCAGGAAGGTGCTTAGAATGGACAGATTGAGGATGGGGCGCCAGGTGCCCTCTTTTCAGGGTACCAGAAAAAGTCTGGAGTAGAAGCCTTGGCCTATCTGCTCTGCAGGAACGTGTTCTACTGCTCCCAAGGAGAGCAGGGTATGGATTTGCTTTTGAGCCTCTGCTCAATGATTTGGTGGTAGATCTGGGAACCCTTTGGGGGTTATAAGGGTGTGGAAGGAGAATTTGTACCCCTGAGACACAATGTTCAGAACCCACTGTTCCTTGGTAATGGTGGTCCAGGCACTTGAGTGAAGGGAGAGTTTTCCTTCTAGGGGTATGTGATGGTGGGCAGAAGAGAGGTAGGAAGGGGGTGAGTCATTGTGAGTTTTTGCCATAAGGGGGTGGCTTAGAACTCCCTGGTTTTGAAGTGGAGGCAGACTACTGCTTAGATCTCTGTAACCCATGGGACTGCTGTCTTGGAGGTCTGTTTCCACAGGGCCTAGGCTGGCCCTGTTTACTAGGTGCAGGAAAGGACCAGTGCTTGGAAGGAAACTGCCTGCTGAACCTAAGGGGATGTACCAGTAAGAAATTTTTAATAATCTGCATAGATTTTGCTTTTTCTTCCATCTTTTTTTTTAACACCTCTTCTGCTTTACTACCAAAGTTATCTTTGTGCAAGGGTGCATCCAACAATTTTGATTTGACATGGTATGGCAGGGGTTGTTGCTTAAGCCATGTATGTCTTCTAATGACAGATCCAGTGACTGCTGCCCTGCAAGAAGCTTCTAGGGAATCAAAACTGCAGTGCAAAGTGTGTTTAGTTACTTGACCAGCAGAATGGTTTAATTCCTGTAAATCTTTAGATTCTGCCCATGCAGGAAAGGAGGAAATTTTTTGTTTAAGGAGTTTCAAGATATGTTGCTGATATTTAAGCATATGGAACTGACAATTAGAGTGCCCTGATAGCCAGAGTAGCTGAGGTGCATATTGTTTTAACCCATCTTTCCAGTGCTCTGGAATCCCTGTCTGAAGGGGTGGGATTCTTAGTTGAAGTAGCTTTAACCCCTTTTGGGCCTGGAGTAATGACCTCAGGGTCCGCTGTTGGGTTTTTAAACAGATATTTGAGAGAGTCAGGGACTCTGTAGTACCTGTCTGGCTTTCTGGGAGCAGGAGGGAGGGCCATCTGGAGTCAAGCTGGATTCAAGGAAGACATCATTTTCCACATCTAGGACTGGGGGGGGGGTGGCTAAGGGCCTGTGCTGTGGAAGGTCCAGGAACTCTGTCTCTTTTTAGACTGTGGGTAATCTTGACTCTCCCATTTGAAATGCTCCCTTGAAGTATGCAAGATTTCCCCAAAGGAAAAGTCCTCTGGGGGAGAGGCTGAAGGAACAGATTCCTCTGCATCAGAATCCTCATATGTAGAGAGGGGCTGCATGTCTTCATAGTCGGAAGCATCAGATTCATCTGACCCTTGTTCAGACAAAACCTCTGAAGACAAATCTCTATTTTTGAGGAAGTGGCTTGGCTTCCCCTAATCAGCAATGATAAGGTCCCTCTGCCATTCTAAGCATTTATGAATGAAGCTAGGGAGAAGGTGCCAAAGAATGACTGGAAGTCGGTTTCTTGGGGGGTGGTTCAACCCCTGGGCCTAAGGAACCCGGTTGGTTTAGAAAGAATGGTAGCTGTGAAAGAAGGTGTCGGTTTATGTCAGGATTCGGTGTTGCGAACGACTTCCTCGGAAACCGGTGCCTGCACAGCGGCTCCGGACCCATCCAAGGTAGAGACGACCACAGGATCCTTAGAAGAAGAAGAGTTCTGTGGCATACCGGACTCCGAAAGGATCTCAGTAGAGGCCTGCGAATTAACTGAAGTGAGCACCAGAGGCTGCGAAAGCACCTCACTGAATTCTGGAAGAATGACCTCCAGCTTGGCAGTAGCGTCATCGGAAGGCTTAGTCCTGTGCAGTCTGTCTCTGTCTTTTCCAGAAGGTCAGCTGTCGGACGGCTTATGGAAGCCATATCGGAATTCAAAGACTGTAAACGGAAATATCTGGCTACAATAAGGGCCCGACGACTAGTTCTGGCGTTAAAGCACAGAACCGACAACGAGGGACGTTGTGGTCTGGGCCTAGACAAGTGACGCAGTAGGAATGGAAGTCCCGGTGTGGTATTTGCTTTCTACAGGCGAGACAATTATTAACTTTTTCTGACATCGGTTAGTGCAAGAAAAAATGATCCCCAAAGGGGTACTTAACTTTCAAAGACTTCCACTTCAGTTCAGAAATGAAACTCAGGTAGCAGCCGACTGTGCAAACTGCTCTGCTTCGGGCTCCACAGCAAGAAAGACTGATGTAATGGCGTCGGCTACCTTCCTTTATACCCCTGATAACCTGACGTCAGTCTTCAATCGACAGCAACCAACGCAGAAATACTAAGTCTCTGGTATTCAGGCCAGCTGAGGGCTACCCCAGCAGGGATAACCCAAATGTGATGACTGCAACAGTGAAACACGAAGAACATCCTCAAATCAACCTTGTGAGCTTATTCAGAGAGAAAGTAAGTTTTTCCAGCATAAAGTTGAGATCTCAAGAAGCAGACAACCATTTCCTTGACGGACGAGAATATAAGAAACAAAACCAGCCTCACATAATGCTACCACTCCACTGAATCAAACACATAAACACACAAAGACATACTCGGAGGCTCTGAGTAAAAATTTACCTAAACAGCAGAGGCCTCCAAAGCAGACACCCAAACAACTGCTACCTCAAGACACCCCACAAGCAACACATAAACCACAAAAGCAGTGTGCAAAGCAGTCACAGCCCTTAAGGTCAAATACAACACCAAACATACTTGTCATAGGTGACTCCATAGTCAGACACACGGACGTCCCACTCACCAGGCTGAACAAGGAGAGGGTCACAGTAAGCTGCCTATCGGGCGCTAGAATCCGCCACATAACACAAGCACTCGGGTCACTCCACAGCAAGTACAAATATGACACAGTCATTGTCCATGCTGGTGTGAACGACCTGAGACGTACCTCCCTGGACTACATGAAAAGAGACATAGAGGAGGCTCTCTGATTATGTAGCCCAGGCAGGTATGACCCTAACCCTGAGCAGTATCCTTCCTTCACCAAGAATGATGCCACAATATAGAGACAAGATGATCAGCTTTAACAATTGGCTTAATGTCTGGTGTCATTCAAAGGGGATCCAGTGTCTGTCTGCCTGGGATGACATGCTTGACAAGCCACGCTGCTTCAAGGGACGGCTTGCACCTGTCACCCTGGGATTCGGATATTGGCTAAGGCTCTTGCCACCCCATAGTGCCTTTTTAGGAAGGCTCAAATTCTAAACCTACCACCCTAGAAAACAAAAATGGGAAGAAACTGAGGGTAATGCTGCTCAATGCCAGAAGTCTAAATCTCAAAATGCACGCACTCGAGGCCCTTCTCAGTATGGAGAACATCGATGTATGTGCTGTAACTGAAACCTGGTTCAAGGCTCCTGAGAGCACCCCGGCACTATTAGGTTTTACCTCATATCATGCTCTGGCCCCAAAACCCAGACCACACCACAAAAGGAGGGGCGATCCATATTCATAAAGGATACCCACACCTCCAGGTTGGTGGCAATGCACTAAGCTCGGAAACCATCCAGGTGCAACTAACCATAGGCAAAACTGCTCTACAAATTGTAGCATGCTACAGGCCACCCTCTCAAACTCAGGAACCCCACACAGCCTTCCTGAAGACACTGGAGGGTATAAATGTATCTCCAAACACCATCATATTGGGTGACTTCAACTACCCGAATATAGACTGGGAACATTACTCAAGCCCTAACTTTCTAGCCCAACGGTTCCTGGAGTTCATAAATTAAATGCCATGGAACAGCTAGTCACTGTTCCCACGAGAGGAGAAAATATACTAGATCTCATTGTCACAAACATGGGGACAAAATGCTCCACACCGAAGTATATCCTCATTGGTGAGATCTGATCATAAACTAATCTCACTGGAAATCCACATCCCGCCCCGCCCAAACAAAAAGACCATAGTGAAGAACTTCTCTAAAGCAAACTTCACACTACTCAAGACTGGTGTGGTATCCTTCAAGGCCCCTGAGCCAGTGGAAACCACAACCCAAGCTGCGAAGCCCTTACAAATGCCTTCTATGAACACCTCCAGGACTGCATGGATCAGGCAATCCCAAATAAAACCAAGACTCTTTCCACAAAGGGCAAACGTCCAGTCTGGTGGACCCCAGCCATTAACAAACTTTACAATAAGAGGAGAAAGCTATTACATGATAGAACAAAATCCATAAAAGGGAAGTCACCCTGATCATTATTAGTAAAAAATACGAGCACTCATAAAATCAACTAAGGCCAATTTTGAGAGAAAATTGCCATGGATTCAAAGGACAATCATAAGGCCTTTTTCAGCTATGTTAGGAACCTGGGTGGAAACTCCCAGATATGCTCAGAATTAGTCCAAAATGATACAAAAATCACTGAACCCACAGACATTGCCAACATACTGGCAGACAGGTTCAGTGCAAACTTCACCCCCCTCCCCCTAAATGAGAGATAACTATCCCAGCCGAGTGTAGCCTCCCGGACATCTCAAATGCGCAGGTGAAAGCTGCTCTCTAAAGCTAAAAACATAGTATCAATGGGACCGGATGGTGTCCCCGGCTGTGTGCTACACAAGCTAAATGAGGAATTAAACCCGCACATAAGGCAGCTGTTTAATCTCAGCCTTACCACAGGATACGTGCCCAAGGAGTGGCGTACGGCAACTGTGGTCCCACTCCACAAAGGCGGCACCTCACGGACCCTGGTAATTACCGCCCCATAAGCTTAACAAGTCTAGTCTGCAAAGCTATGGAGAGGATCATAATGGAGCTCATAAACAAAGATATAGGGGACTTGCAGACATTGGACCCGACCCAGTTTGGCTTTGTCAAGGGAAGATCATGCCTTTGAACTTGGTCGACTTCTTCAAACAGTCACCAAGGCCATTGATGAGGGAAAGGCAGTCCATACAGCCTACCTTGACCTTGCAAAGGCTTTCGACACAATACCCCACTCGGGTATTGTAGAAAAACTTACCAGCTTAAATGTAAACCCATATGTCACAAGATGGGTTGCAAACTGGCTTAAGGACAGAACCCACAGGGTTAGAGTTGCTGGTGCTGTCTCAGACTCCAAGCCGGTCACAAGTGGTGTCCCACAGGGCTCGGTCCTTGGCCCCCTATTGTTTGGCATCTACTTCTCAGAAGTACAGGCCAACATGGGAGGACTTTGGCTGACAAAGTTTGCAGACGACTGCAAACTGGGCGCCATAGTGGAAAGTGCATCAGACACGGATATCCTTCAGAAGGGACTCACGGAAACAGATAGCTGGTGCCAGAGCCATGGCCTGAAGTTAAACTCCAAAAAATGTATAGTCATACCCTTCGGGAAAAACAAAGTAACCCCAAGCTACCATATAGGTGGCAATCCACTAAGCACAGAAGAGGTTATCAGGGACCTGGGGACCCAGGTTGACAGTGGCCTTTCTTTGACACTCACATTGCTAAAGTGGTTAGAAAGACCTTCTACATTGCCCACCTGATCATGAAGGGATTCACATCCAGATCTAGTGAGGTCATTGTTCCCTGTACTCTTCACTTATCAGACCAATGATCGAGTACAATGCCCCATTTGGGATGTATCTCACCCGACATCTGCAGCAATTGGAGAGACCCCAAAAGTTCCTCACCAAAAGGATAAAGGACTCCAAAATCTGTCATATGCTGCCAGATTGAAGAAACTCCAGCTCTATTCAGTCGCATACCGTCTGCTCAGAGGTGACATGTGCCTGACATACAAGGCCATATCCAACCCGGAATTAATGGACATGCTCCACCTCAAAAAATCCAAATCCACCAAAACCACTAGAGCAAGCGACTTAAACCTTAGCACGGATATAAATAGGACGTGCTGGAGGGATAGATTTATCACTCAGAGACTCCCTATGCTGTGGAATAAAATCCCGGTCCATGTGAGGCAGAGCACCTCGCTGACTCTGTTCAAGAGAAATCTAGACCTGTGGATGGAAGATCGCAGGTTTACCCCGGGAATCATCTCTGTGTCACTGCTGGACAGAGGCACAACAAACTAATGGGCACAGTATTTTTTCATATAAGGGGTGGCGTAAGCCACAAAAATTTGGGCTAGGCTTATAAATGCCTTAGGGCAGATAGCCTAGTATAAACCTATGAACCTATGAACCTAAGACCCCTTTCAAAAACAGACAAACAGAAATGGCTGACAAGTGTCCATTAATAGAAGAAAACCACTGGACAGCAACTCACACAAATAACCAAGACAGCTGAACCTGAGAAAAAAAGTCCAAGTTCTATAAGTGGCACCAAACAGAAAATATTTTTTACTTGCACATGTATGACTTCCTAGTAACAGGCTTTATTGCCTACTTTAGTACCTGCTGTACATCTTCAGAAAAAAAACTGTCTAAAAGGTAACAAAATTCTATTACCTAGGAGGTTAGTTTCCACACTGGAGTCCATCAAACTCACCCAGTCCTGTGTTAGTAAATTCACTCTGAGGAAAGCATGTGGTAATTGGCCTTGGTCAGATGGAAATGGGAGAATACCTGTTGCCTTGAGTCCTACTGAATTTTCAGAAGAGCTCTGGAGTCAGTGGAAAATGACAAAAGCATACAGAAACACTCCCATCACAGGTAGTGAAGAAAATGTGTCAAGGCCTGACTACAGGGAATCCCAGAGCAGAGTTTATTTAACTGCATTGTTCTTATAGGCGGTAACCACAGCTATTTGGGGTTTTCCACACACACAACTTAATTCCTGGAAGACCTCAGTATGAAGTTTCCATGTGTGGGGGTCTAGCTGGTCCTGCTCAGCTTGTCTGCAGCAAGGTTTTACTCAGAACGTATGAAGCCTGAAGAGTCTGAATGACACAGTCTGCAAAGAGAGACACCCCCCCCCCCAACCAGGATATTTCTAACTTTTGTCTAAGAAATCAATGAACACTGACTCAAGGACTCCCCAGACATCATGTTTTGCAGAATGGGAGGAAAGACAGAAATGATTCCCTGGCAAAAAGGAATCTCCTGATGAGGAGGAAGGGATTCCCATTGTGAGGACAGCCCCCTTCAGATTATATCCAGAACCAAAGCTGTCAGACTACCTGATGCCAAAAAGGAAGCTGAAATCTCAGGGACCTGGAAAGGTTGCCAAGGTGGTCGAGAGGTGGAACCAAGCAGACAGTCATGATGACGGAGAGGACTGTCCTTAATTTTTGAAGTCTTTTTCTTCCTTTTTGAGCTTCCTTTCCATTTTGTGAAACCCCCAGTTACTGACTTCTTGCTGTTTAAACTGTTCATTAGGAAAGAGGTCTCAGTAGGAGGGAAAATATTACTTGTCTGGTCTGAAAAAGGAGGGCTGAAAAGACTCAAATACTCACTGAATCAGTATTCCCACTTGATCACAGTTCTTAAACTCATCAACTGCAGAAGGACCAAACAATAATTTATCTAGGGGGGGATTTAAAATTTGAGATTTATAATCGGAGATTTTGAGAATGAAGACAAGCAAATCCACGAAAACTGATCCAGATGTAGCAGTTCTGGACAAAGGAATCAGCAGTACCATACGTACTACTTAAAATATGATTATAGTCACCTTAGAAATAGTTGTCACAGAAGCACACAAGCAAAAACTTAATACATGAGCTTGGCAGTTTAAAATACTGAAAGTTAAAGTTCTAGAGAAATAAATGTCACTCCACAGCTTATCCACTGCTTTCCAATCCTTGTAAGAAATGGGGTTAGTAGCAGTAACCTGTTAAGCAGTAGACTTAGAAAGATAATGACAGTTGGGTCTGCTTTAGGATTCAAAAACAGTTACTTGTGTGTCTGGGGCACCCATGCAATTAAATAGTAATAATAAAAGTAATTAATAATAATAATAATAATAATACACAGTCCCTTTTCAGAAGCGACTTGAGAGCAATATCTGGTAAAACTTTGCACAAGATCACATAGCAGGCAAATGAAAGCTGTGCAAATAAAACCTTGTACCACAGGAACTACAGCTCACAGCCTTAACACACTGAGCAAACTGCCAGGCTTTTTTTTGTAGCAAATCACAATCAATCTGTCCAGTTCAAGGAAATAAACAGGAGCTTGGACATTTTTCCCATTAACAACATTCCCTTTGAACAAACCCTGACCCTTATACATACGGGATGCAGTATCTTCAACCCTTCACCTGCCCCTTAGCCAGGCAATGAAAACAGTGGCTCTACCTTGCCTACTAAGGACATCTCTACAGCCACACGTCTATCCCCTGGTCTTTGGCAACTTGTTACACCAAGAGGACTGGGGGAACAAGGACGGTCAGAGGAGCAACAAGTGGACTGGGGGAACAAGGACGGTCAGAGGAGCAACAAGTGGTTACTGCAGTGTCAGTCACCAGTGGCTAAAGCAAATTAGGAGTAACACAGCCTCTATGCACATAGTTTTATTTTTGTGCGATGGGGAAGACCAACCATGACTGACGCTCCATCTGTAAGCTGAGATGGAGGTCTGAAATGCGGGTAGTAAAACCTTGATGAGCTGGGATGGTGAATGGCAGGGAACAAATAGTTATGTACTCACCATAACGCTAGATGTATGTAGTCCATCTCGCCTCACATTCTTCACTTGTGGGTTCGGAGCCAAATGTCGGCTCCGACTCGGCCTATTTACTAGCTCGAAAGTCTTTGATTGGCTGGGCTAAGATGGTATCCCACAATACACTGCTCCACATCCCCAGATCTAGTTTGCTGCCAACAGAAAAATCATATCTATTGCCATAACACACACACATACTCATGACAACGAGGTCCAACAAATTGTCCAAAGGGACTAGTGACATGAGGTATACCAGGGGATCCTCCAAATCCTCCAGGCATGGGGGACGGTGGGTGGGTAATGAAGAATGTGAGGCGAGATAGACTACATACATCTAGCGTTATGGTGAGTACATAACTAATAGATGTTATGCAGTCCTATCTCGCCTACATTCTTCACTTGTGGGACAGCGTCCCTAGCACCTACATCCTGGGTGGCTCAATAGAAAATACTCCTGAGCACTGTGGAACCAAAAGATGACCTGCCCCTGGACACCACGTCCAATTTGTAAAGGGAAACAAACGTATGAGGAGAAGCCCATGTTGCAGCTGCACATATATCATCCATGGATACCCTAGCCTGAAAGGCCATGGAAGTGGAAACTGCTCTGATAGAGTGTGCTCTGACTGGAAAAGGCAGGCTCTTTCCCTCTGCCCAGTAAATAAAGGAGATGCAACCAGCTATCTACCTAGAAATGGTGACTTTGGAGACTGGAGACCCCAAGCAATTTCCCGAGAACGAAACGAAGAGCTGGTCTGACTTCCGCCATTCTTTAGTCCTGTGTAGATAAAAGCGTAGTTGCCTATGAACATCCAACAGGTGAAACTGGTACTCTGCCTTATTAGAGAAGCTGGGGAAGAAAACTGGCAGCTCAATGGACTGATTAATATTAGATAAGGAAGCCACCTACCTTGGGAAGAAAGGATGGGTTTGGTCTGAGAGACCCTATCTTTATGGAATATCAAATATGGGGGCTTGACTGATAGGGCCTGGAGTTCTGATACTCTTCTGGCCGATGTAATAGCCATCAGAAAAGCAGATTTCCATGTAAGGAATTTAAAATCGCAGGAAGCCGTGGGCTCAAAAGTTGGGAGAGTGAGGGAATGCAGAACAAAATTGCGGTCCCAGGGCATAACAGGTTGAGATACAGGGGGACGAAGGAGAAGAGTACCTTTCATGAAAGCTCTACACAGCCTGTGTGCCATTAAGCTAGGTTCATAAGCCACATGATACTTAGAAACAGCCGCTAGCTGAACTTTGACGGTGGCTGAGGCAGACCCTTGGTAAAATAAATGTGAGAAAAATTTCAAAACAGAGTCAATGGGAGCCGTGTAGGGGTCAACACCTTATGACTGGGCCCATATCGAAAACCTTTTCCACTTGCTAGAGTAGATCTTCCTAGTGGACGGCTTATGAGAGGACGAAAGAATATGGACTACATTAGGAGAAAAATTGTGACACCTGACTACGGATGGAAGTGGAGTAGCCAGGCGGTCAGCCGGAGGGTCTAAAGGGAAGAGTGGAGCTGTCCCGACATATGTGTCAGCAAGTCTGGACGAGGGTCCAGAGTCCAAGGAGCATCCACGATGTAAGGTTGAAGGAAGGGGAACCATACTTGTCGAGGCCAGTGTGGCGCGATCAGAATCAATCTGCTTCCCAAGGATAGCTCTTTCTGGATCACCCTCGAGATAAGGGGGAACGGAGGGAAAGCATACAGCAGAAAAGAGGGCCAATTGTGTGCCACAGCATCTCTTGGAGATCCCCCCGGAAGGGGGGATCAGCAAGAAGTAGTCGCTGCATTTCGCATTGAGAGGGCTGGCAAAAAGGTCGCAGCAAGGCTGATCCCATTTGCTGAATATGCTGTCCGCCACCTGGCAGTTCAGGGACCACTCGTAGGGCATGAGGATCGCCCTGCTTAGCTTGTCTGCGATCACATTGGTTTTCCCCAGGATGTGCGTTGCCACCAAGGCCCGCTGGGAAGCTGTCGCCCAATTCCACACTCTCATGGCCTCCCTGCATAGTGGGTACGATCTGGTTTCTCCTGAGATACCACACTACTGACATATTTGTCCGAGTGTATCGCAAAAGTCCCTATGGGGTGGACATCTTGAAGCGCCTACAATGCTAGGAGCACTGCCCTCATCTCCAGGACGTTTATGTGCAAGTCTATCTCGTGCTCCTGCCATGTGCCTTGGACCATCCTGCGGAGATAATCCCCCCCCCCTATCCGGGAGGCTTCCGTGGTCACTGTGGCTACCGGGTTGGGTGAAACAAAGGGTTTTCCTAGTTCTAAATTGTTGGTGCATAGCCACCAACTGAGGTCCTGCTTGCACTTGCCTGTGATTAAGATTGGATGGGATAGCGGTAGTGTTTGAAAGGACCATTGGGTGAATAGGAGTCACTGTAGGATCCTCATATGCAACCTCGCTAATGGGACCATCATGATAGTGGATGCCATTGTCCCCAGTACCTGAAGCACTAGTCTGGCCCTCGCGCGTGTCAGAGGCATCATCCGAACCTGTCGTCGTAACCCTGTGATCCTTTCCATAGGTAGGAACGCTCTCAACCGAATAGTGTCCAACTCTACTCCTATAAATAAGACACGCTGTGAGGGTAGCAAGGCAGATTTTTTCCAGTTTATTGTGATGCCTAACTGGTGACAAAGATCGGTAACAGTATCTCTGTTTTGAAGAAGTAGATGCTTGGTGGGGGCGGATAGCACCCAGTCGTCCAGGTAAGGAAACATCTGGAATCCTTGACATCTCAAGTGAGCCGTCCCCACTGCCATGCACTTGCTGATTACCCTGGGGGCTGTGGTGAGACCAAAGGGCAGGGCACGAAACTGGAAGTGCCTGGCGCCCAGCCGGAAGCGTAGATGACATCTGGATGCTCGGTCCATTTTGATGTGGTAATAAACATCCTTCAGGTCGATGGAGCACATCCATACTTCCTTTCCCAAAAACAGGAGAATTGATTGTAGCGTGACCATACAGAATTTGGACTTGTGTACATAATGATTGAGTCGGCTGAGATCCAAAATGGGTCTCGGGTCCCCCGTTCTTTTCGGCACCAAAAAGAATCTCGAGTAAGTCCCTAATCCGATCTGGTCTGGGGGGGACTGGTTGGATGACTCCTTTTTCTAGCAGCTGAGAAACCTCTGTTGCTGCCTGACCCCTTTGACTGGGTGGAACGTCTGGGATCTTTTTGACGGGGGGAGGTGTGGAGTGAAATGGGATGGTGTAACCTCCGGCGATTATACTTAATACCCATCTGTCCTGGTTGATGTTGACCCAGGCTTCCGGATACTGGGAAATTCGACCCCCGACTGGCTCCGGAGAAGCACACCCGGGCACGCCCTCAGGAATGAGAGTATGGGGAACCGCGGAAGGAATCACGGTCCCCCGAATTGAGGGGGCCCCCTCTGCCTCTGGGGCGACGTCTCCCTGAATAAGACCCCCCTCCCCTGACTCGGGGGGGGGGGGTCTTCACCTTGTGCGGTAGGAAAGGACCTTTGCGATTTTTTGAACCACATCTTTCCCCCCTCGCTGAGCATTGGGATAAGGTCTCGACGGGAGGGAAAAACAGACTCCCATGGCAGACAAGGTCTTTCCCTCTTGCTCGCACCTGGTGAGCATGTCTGACTTTGGTCCCGAACAAGGAGGAACCATCGAAGGGGACATCCGTAAAGGAAGACTTAAAGGCCTCCGCAAAATGACAGAGGCGTAGCCAGGCTTGCCTCCTGAGGGCCACCCCTGAACTAGCCACCCTACTAGCTCCCTCGGCCGCGTACGAAATCAGTCGCATGAATGAGTTAGCAATGGAGTTGAGGGTAGAGAGCTGAGCTTTGACCGTTTGAGTCACCGCCTCAGGTATGTTACCCGTTAGAGTATCTCCTAAACTCCTTAAGGAGATCTCTCTGGACCCGCGTGAAATGAGACAAATAATTCAGCGACCGCAAGGTAAAGGTCGCTGAAGACCATGTACGCTTCCCGTACCGATCCATCTTCCTAGACTCCTTGTTAGGGGGATGGACCGAAGAAGAAGACTCAGCAACTTCCTTCTGTGTGGCAGCCGCCACCACCATAGCATCTACCGGGACTCCCTTTGTCAAAAATTCTTTCCCTTGGGGAGCAGACAAAAATTTGTTGGGGCGTCGAGGAACCGGCTCCACAGAGTCAGGAGTCTCCCACACCCTTCGACAAATAAAGTCCAGGAGCTCGTCGAAGGGTGGAGACACCCAGGAGGTGGAGGGCTGAGCACCAAAGGCCTTAAGGAATACCGACTCCTCCTCGGAGGGGGTTTTGGAAGGCCAGTCTTCTCTTCGTTTCAAGATCTCCAGGATATCGGAGCACGAAACATCCTCAGAGGAAGACTTAGGGGACCCCTCCGACTCCTCGAGGTCAGTATTGGAAGTGAGGGACTCATCATGGGAGTCTATGTGCTTCCTCTTGCAAGCTTTTTTTCTGGGGGGTTCCTCAGGCACAGAATCTGAGGGCCCCTCCGAAAGAAGGGGACCACTCATGGGGGCATCCTTAGGCCCTTGCGCCATGCTGTCCAAGGATAGGTGGATGTCAGAAGCTCTCGCTGGTGTCGTAGGGGACGGAAGGACCGATCCGAGAGAAGTAGCTAACCTAGCCAGCGCGCTCCGCATACCCTCGAAGGCGGGACCTCCCGAATCAGAGGACCGACCATCTTTCAAGGCCGAGGCACCAAGGGGAAAGCTTGGCACCGACAGGTGCTCCGAGACATCCCCCTCGGGCCCGACAGAGGAGGCCCGAGTCTCGAACCCTGTGGACGGAGCCGACAGGATCAGAGCCGATGCTGGCACCGATAAACCCCGCTGGGGGATCGGCACCAGCACAGGAACGTCCCTCGGAGCAGAACTTACCGGCTCCGATGACAAGGATGCGCTCGGAGGAGGAATAACAGGTACAACCAACAGAGCTGGCTACGGAGCCGACTGGGTCGGAGCAGAGAAAAGTTTGGCCAACACCGGCGACTGTAGGAGCCTCTGCACCACCCTATCTACATCCAAATCGGAAAGCCTGGAGGATTTGGAGGAAATGGATGGAGAAGCAGACCTATCTGGAGAAGCTTGCCTTAAACTTAGCGACCGGCACCGAATCGGTTCCAAAATTATCGGAGCGGCCGCAGACTCCGTCGATACAGTTACTTCCTGTGGCACTGAAGTCGGTGGAGCTGAGGAAGCAGATTCCACAATGGAAATTTTAAAAGGTGGCTCCGAAACCATAGATGGAGCCGGCAACCTCTTCTTGGATTTGGAGGATTTAGACTTTGACTGGGAGCTGAACCTAAATCCTCCTCAAAGGACGGTTTTAGCAGTCCCTTTAGGATCAATTTGTTTTTCCTCTCTTGGAGCACCCGAAGACTAAAGGCATGGCAGAAACTGCACGACTCATGAAGGTGGATGGCTCCAAGACAGTAAAACACAGACCGAATGTCCGTCTGTGATAGACATTTTATAGGCACACTTAGTACACTTTTTAAAGCCTGAGGGCTTATGCTCTTTTTGTTCCTTAGACATTCTAACAAATAGTAGCAGCCGCTACCAAAAAGGCGGGAAACCGCTAACAAAGAAGGCAGAAACATGAAAGAACACAAACAAGGCACAGGAGAGAACCTCTAATTAAAACGGTTCTCAACTTAAATTAAGAAACTAACCAGACAAGCACACGAGGAGGACTAGGTCCTCTAACTTAAACGGGCCTAGCCCGAGGGTGTAAGGGATACCACACACAACACACTCGCACTCCTCAAAAACAATGCAACAACACCACTAAGAACCACTCTATCGAATAACAGAATTATTTTAGCCAAGAATTAGCGAAAAATTTTCCACAAAAAATAGACTTTTTCAATACTTAGCCACAGCCAGGTCGAGACCACGTCCGAGCTCTACAAGCAGCAAACGAGATCTGGGATGTGGCGCAGTGTATTGTGGGATACCATCTTAGCCCAGCCAATCAAAGACGAGCTAGTAAATAGGCAGAGTCGGAGACGACATTTGGCTCCGAACCCACAAGTGAAGAATGTAGGTGAGATAGGACTACATAACATCAAATGGTTTTAAAGTAAACCACTGAAAGCACCCCCTTCCACAAACACAACATCCTGACCCAAATACACAAAATTTCAATACAGGGGTTGGGAGGGTGGCCTGATGGTTAAGGTGGTTGCCTTACAAACACAAGGTGCAGGGTTTGAGTCTGACAGCTGGAGTGCCTGGGGGATGCCCATCATCACGAACATGGGAGCACAATGTTCAACACCGGAAGTATACCCCTCACTGGTGAGATCAGATCACAAACTAATCTCGCTGGAGGTCCTCATCCCACCCCCACCTGAAATAAAAAAGACCACAGTAAAGAACTTCTCGAAAGCCGACTTCACACTTCTAAAGACTAGTGTGGTCTCCTTTAAGGCCCCCGAGCCGACGGAAAACAGTACTCAAGCCGCTGAATCACTTACAAATGCCTTCTACCAGCACCTGCAGGACTGCATGGATAAGGCAATCCCAAGCAAAACAAAGACTCTTTGTACCAAAGGCAAGCAGCCACTCTGGTGGACCCCAGCCATAAACAAACTCTACAACAAAAGGAGGAAGCTACTACAAGATAGAGCAAAATCCTTAAAAGGTA
Organism: Protopterus annectens; assembly: GCF_019279795.1. NCBI lineage: Eukaryota > Metazoa > Chordata > Ceratodontiformes > Protopteridae > Protopterus > Protopterus annectens. Next base: position 575,231,402 of record NC_056736.1, read on the forward strand.
AGACACCCTTGATCACTATAAGTAAAAACTAAGAGCTCTCATAAAATCATCCAAAGCAAATTTTGAGAGAAAAATAGCTAAAGACTCAAAAGACAATCATAAGGCCTTCTTTAGCTATGTTAGAAACCTGGGAGGAAACTCCCAGATATGCTCAGAACTAGTTCAAAATGATGTGAAGATTACTGATCCTACAGACATTGCCAACATACTGGCTGACAGGTTCAGTGCAAACTTCTCCCCCAAAAGGAGAGATATCTATACCAAGCGATTGCAGCCCCCAAACATCTCCAACGCCCAAGTGAGAACTGCTCTCTCCAAAGCAAAAACACAGCATCCATGGGACCTGATGGTGTCCCCGGCTGTGTGCTCCACGAACTCAACGAGGAATTAAACCCACAGCTAGGACAGCTGTTTAATCATAGTCTTACCTCTGGATACGCACTCCAGGAGTGGCGCACTGCAACTGTGGTCCCACTTCACAAAGGCGGTGCCTCCACCGACCCTGGAAATTACCGCCCATTAGCTTGACAAGCCTTATCTGCAAAGCCATGGAGAGGATCATAATGGACCTCATAAATAAAGACATAGGGAATTTGCAGACTTTGGATCCATCCCAGTTTGGCTTTGTCAAAGGCAGATCATGCCTTCTAAACTTGGTTGACTTTTTCAAACAGTCACCAAAGCCATTGATGAGGGAAAGGCAGTCCATACAGCCTACCTCGATCTGGCGAAGGCCTTTGATACAATACCCCACTCGGGTATCATTGAAAAACTCATCAGCTTAAATGTTAACCCATACATCACAAGATGGGTTGCAAACTGGCTGAGTGACAGAACCCACAGGGTCAGAGTTGCTGGCGCCATGTCAGACTCAAAGCCTGTCACAAGTGGTGTACCACAGGGCTCAGTCCTGGGCCCACTCTTGTTTGGCATCTACTTTTCCAAGTACAAGCAAACACAGGAGGGTTATGGCTGACAAAGTTTGCAGATGACTGCAAACTGGGCCATAGTAGAAAACACATCTGACACAGATATCCTTCAGAAGGGTCTCACAGAAACGGATAACTGGTGCCAGAGCCATGGCCTAAAGTTAAATGCCAAAAATGCATAGTCATACCCTTCGGGAAAAACAAGGTTACCCCTAGCTACCAAATAGGTGGCAATCCACTGAGTACAGAAGAAGTTATCAGGGACCTGGGGACCCAGGTTGATAGTAGTCTGTCATTCGACACCCATGTAGCTAAAGTAGTTAGGAAGACCTTCTACATTGCCCACCTTATCATGAAGGGATTCTCATCTAGATCAAGGGAGGTCATAGTCTCCTATACTCATCACTCATCAGACCAATGATTGAGTACAATGCCCCATTCGGAATGTATCTGACCCGACACTTGCAGCAGCTGGAGAGGCCACAAAAGTTCCTCACCAAAAGGATAAAGGGTCTCAAACATCTGTCCTATGCTGCCCGACTGAAAGAACTCCAGCTCTATTCAGTCGCCACCGCTTGCTCAGAGGTGACCTTTGCCTAACATACAAGGCCATGTCAAACCCAGATTTGATGAATATGCTTCACCTCAAAAAATCTAGATCCGTCAGAGCCACAAGGGCGGGAGACTTAAACCTCAACACAGCTATTAATAGGACGTGCTGGAGGGATAGATTCATCACCCAAAGACTCCCTATGCTGTGGAATAAAATCCCGGTATATGTGAGGCAGAGCACCTCGCTGGCCTTGTTCAAGAGAAATCCTGACCAATGGATGGGAGATCGCAGATATACCCCAGGGATTACCTCAGTGTCACTGCTCAACAGAGGCACAGCAAAATAATGGGTATAGTTCCCCATACTAAAGGGGTGGCGTAAGCCACAAAACTATGGGCTAGGCTTGTAAATGCCCTCGGGCAGATAGCCTAGTATGAACCTATGAACCTATGAACATATAATTGGCTAGGCTTAAAATGGCTCGCAAGGGCAGTTAGCTGAGTACTAATCTATAATCTAATCTAATCTAGGAATACATTTTTAGTCAAAAGATAAACTTTTCCTCATAGAAGACTTACAGAAGCACCAACATGACAGTCCCCTTCAAATTAAATTGATTCTCAGTACAAGTAACAACTTTTGACAGAAAAAAATTATGTTTTCTTCATAAAATGCAATAAAAACATGAAGGCTTTCACCTATGGATGGCTCATCTGCCCAGTTCCTGAAAGATTCTTAGCTGACTGATAATTACGGGGCTAAAAAATCTGAATTTTTTTGTGCTCCAAGTACCTTTTGTATAGAGCACCTCTTGTACCTCTGACAGCTGGAGTGCCTGGGGGATGCCCAAAGCTATGTGAAGCTGGCTAGTGCAGGAGCAAAGACCAAAATAGCTTAGGCTAATGCAAAAGTGATCCATGTACTGATCATCAACTGATGTAAACCAGATGCTGCTCTCATCACTTCAGATGAAATTACAGTAGACTCCAAGAAAACAAAGCTGTTTTAAGTGAACAGACTCCTTGCTCTCAGAACAGGAGTGGAGTGCACACTGGCAGCTTTGCCACAGCCTGATCCAGAAGGTAAGACTCACAAAGATAGTTAAGTAAGCAAAGTGATACAGAACAAAGCACTCTTTTGCATACTCTGTGTGATGCCCACCAATGCTACCAATATGTAATGGCCACCAACATGTGTCGTCCCCATGCTGGGCCATTAAACAACAACCTGAATCTTCACCACTGACACTGGACAGGGACGTGCCCTTAGAATACAAATGGATACACTCAGTATTTCCAAATGCAGACCTCTCTGCATCAAGAAAAACTTCCCTTAAGAGCACACAGGGAACACATTCAGCCCAAGGTCTGGATGTCTCTATATCTGTCTCCCACCAGGTCGCCAATAAGATTCCCCACTGATACAGCTGTAGTGTGGGTTAGGTCCTCAGCTGAGTGTCCAAGCCAGGTCCTGTACCACCCTCTCTGTAAAACCCAGTGCTTCGTGTCCCTGCCCAAAGTAGCTGACACACACACACACACACACACACACACACACACACACACACACACACACACACACACACACACACACACACAGATTTGATTTTTCAAACATGCGCACACAGATGATTTTTTCACTCATGGGTGCGCAAACACACATGGGAAAGGCTGACACAGACTTACCTGCTGTGTCCCCTTCTGCACAGAGTATAAGATAGTTATCACTGCCAGACACTTCACAATCAGCTACTCTAAAGCCCTTAACAAAGGGTGCACAATTATACTGTGTGATATTAATACTAATACAAATGGCAGTAGTTCGCCAAGACAGCTAGGCCTTCTGGAGTGGCCCACACAGTGTCACCAAATAAATACAAGTACTCAGAAAGGTTAGATGCTTACAAGGACCAGCGACAATAAAAGTTTTAAATACTTTTAATAATAAATAATAAAACATGAAAATATTGAATACATACTCATAGTGAACCACAGAGTTCAAACGACAGAAAATACTGAAATTAACACTGATGGACAGACTTGTACAAATAAAGGAAAACATTCTCTGAACTAATCTTCGCTATATTCTTAACAAATCCCCAAGTTAAGTTACTCACTACCTGCAAAGCAAGATAATGTGGATGAGGGTCTTTCTGGTCAGGCTTCCCAAACAGAATACTCAATCTGAGATTTCTCTTTGTAATATCTAAAACAATGTCCAAGAGGGGTAGCAGAATGATCTCATCTTGTCACCTAACTCCAGTTTTCACAGTATTCCCTTTTGAAGATGAGAAAGGAATTTAGCACAGGCAGCCATAACAAGCATCCAAATGTTTATGGCAGTGTCTGGGGCCTCATCTGGTTTCACTGAGCTAATGGACACTGGCTCTTTCCCAAAACCAGTGACTCCAGTCCTATTCAGCACTGTGGGGTGCCATTTTAATGGTTTAATACCTTATTTACATTTCCTTTATTTTTCTTTAAGTTAAGCTCTGCTGTGCCAGTATCCTCTATTAAAACATAAACATTTAATTCAGCTACAATAATACATGTACATTTCTCCTTCATTTCAGCAGGGTGCACTGTTGATTCATTTAAAAAAAATCAATGTTCACAAATACATTTTCTATACAAGCACCCGTACAAAGTCAGTTTGATATACAAACTACATACAGTTCTAACACATTTGTGACACATGCATCTTGCATAAATCAGTTTGATAGTAACGGGACATATTATTTACAAAATTCCAGCTGCCTATGCTGGCACTTGCCTAAAACATCACACCCTGTCCCATACTTTGATAATCTTCTCCACTGGCACTGATGGAAAAGTGCTACAGCCTCTGGGAACTGGTACAATTTATTTATTTTATTTATTTATTTATTTATTGCAGTTGTTTTACCAGGATAGTCCATTGGGCCATTGAAGAACCCGTTTTCAATGGAGTCCCGGGGAGAAAAGCTCCAAAAAAGAAAATAAATGTACATTAACATTTGACAGTAAATATGTAGGTACATACTATAAAAGAACATAAGCAAAACATAAATGTACTTAACATTTGACAGTGACAATCTTGGTACAGGCTAACAAAGGAATAAAAGCAAAACATAAATGCATTTAAATGAACAAACATAGTAGATGAATAGAGTAGAATTTGTTAGTACAGGGCAAAGGTAGAGTTGGTTATGTGGGGTGGGTACAAGAGCATTCCCATTGAGATGTTAGGTGCAAGAAAAGTGACTTCTTGAAGGTAGAGTGGTTAGAGGTAGTGCGGATGTTTGGTGGTAGGGAGTTCCAGAGGCGAGCAAAGCTGAAGGAAAGGAGGTTTTTGCCTGGGGGATGAGTCGGTTTGTGGACCTCTAATAGATTTTGATTATTAGACCTTAGAACTCTATTTGGATGGTGCATTTTAAAGGCAGAGGAGAGGGAGGGACAGTTGGAGGGGTTTAGAATAAGCTTGTCAGCTAGAGTTAGTTGAGTGTAAGCAAGATAGTTGGGAAGTTCTAACCATTTTAGTTTATGGAGGGAGAGACAGTGGTGAGTGGAAGACTTAGGAGTTGTAGCGAATCTAGCAATTTTGTTATAGCAAGAGGTGAGCTGTTTTTTTAACAAGCACTGAAGATTAGTAAGTAGTGGGGCACCATAGAGGAGGGAGGGAATAAGGAAGGAAGTAGCTAGAGTGATTTTAGTGGTGGGTGTGAGGTAGGCATTTTGTCTATACAGCATGCCAAGTTTTTGATGTGTTTTTTTGATGTTCTTTTGTAGGTGGGAATTAAATTTTAGTTGGTTGTCAATGTGGACCCCAACTAGTTTGGTCTCTGACACTATTTCAAGAGGTGAGTTATTTTGACTAGTAACTAAGAGTGAGTTCATGTTGGGGGGAGGGAGTTTGGAGGGAGTAAATAACATTAATTTGGTCTTGGTGGCATTGAGAGCTAGATGATTGCTTAGCATCCATTGCTCTGTGGAAGAGAAGGCGTCTTGAGTAAGTTTTTGTAGGGTGGAGATAGAAGAGGCAGAGCAGATGATAGTAGAATCATCTGCATACTGGATAATGCTAGAGAAAGGGATAGATTTGTGGAAGTCATTAATACAGATATTGAAGAGTAGAGGGCCCAATATGGAGCCTTGTGGAACTCCGGTAGGGGTACTTAGGAAAGAGGAAGTTGCTTTTTTTCCATTTTACAGCTTGATTTCTGTTGGATAGATAGCTAGAGAACCAGTTCAGAGAGGAGGAGGATAGGTAGAGTTTGGAGAGTTTAGTTAAGAGCAGGCAAGAAAAAAAAACAGAAATCTGCCCAGAGTTACGTGTGTTACTGTACTTCAGTGAGGTTTTCAGACAGCATCCTGCTTCTTTAGAACAGACAGAGTGGACTAAAGATACTTCCAGACCACATAAACAATACACCTCAGGACAGACACCATGGAAGATATGACTCAGGGTTTATCTTTGTTGAGCAGGGTACTGGGCTTATCCATAAGCGATCATGCGATCCCAAATAAAACCAAGACCCAATCCTCCAAAGGCAGACGACCTGTCTGGTGGACCCCAGCCATAAACAAACTGTACAATAGAAGGAGGAAGCTACTAAATGATGCAGCAAAATCCCAAAAAGGGAAGGCATCACTGATCAGTATTAGCAAAAAACTACGGGCACTCATAAAATTGTCTAAGGCCAGCTTTGAGAGAAAAATTGCACAGGACACTAAGGATAATCACAAGGCTTTCTTTAGTTATGTTAGGAACCTGGGTGGTAATTCCCAGATATGCTCAGAATTAGTCCAAAATGACAAAAAATACACTGAACCCACAGACATTGCCAACATCCTAACTGACAGGTTCAGTGCAAACTTCTCCCCCCCATCCCCACCAAAAGGGCAAAAATCTATCCCAGCAGAGTGCTGCCCCCCTGACATCTCAGATGCTCAGGCAAGAGCCACCCTCTCCAAAGCAAAAAAACACAGCATCAATGGGACCAGACGGTGTCCGGGGCTGCGTCCTACATGAACTCCAAGAAGAGCTAAACCCAAACATAAAACTACTGTTCAATTTCAGCCTTACTACAGGATATGTGCCCAAAGAGTGGCGTACAGCAACAGTGGTCCCTCTCCATAAAGGTGGTGCCTCAACGGATCCTGGAAACTATCGCCCCATAAGCCTGACTAGCTTGGTCTGCAAAGCTATGGAAAGGATCATCATGGACCTCATAAATAAAGATATTGGGGACCTACAAACACTGGATCCCACCCAGTTCGGCTTTGTTAAGGGCAGATCCTGCCTCTTAAACCTGGTTGATTTCTTTGAAACAGTCAGCAAGGCCATTGACGAGGGGAAGGTGGTCCACACAGCCTACCTGGACCTCGCAAAAGCCTTCGATACAATACCCCACTCGGGCATTATAGATAAGCTCACCAGCTTAAATATACACCCGTATGTCACTAGATGGATTGCAAACTGGCTCAAGGACAGAACCCACATGGTTAGAATTGCTGGAACCATGTCAGACTCCAAACCAGTTACAAGTGGTGTCCCACAAGGCTCAGTCCTGGGACCTCTCTTGTTTGGTATATATTTCTCGGAGGTTAAGGCCAACACGGAAGGACTGTGGCTGACCAAGTTCGCAGATGACTGCAAACTGGGAGCCATAATCGACTCTCCAGCCGACACAAGCATCCTCCAAAAGGGCCTCATAGAAACAGACAACTGGTGCCAGAGCCATGGCCTCAAGCTAAATGCCAAAAAGTGTATAGTCATCCCCTTTGGCAAAAACAAAGTGCCCACAAATTACCACACAGGTGGTAATCCATTAAGTACAGAAGAAGTAATTAAGGACCTGGGGACCCAAGTTGATAGCAATCTCTCATTTGACAACCACGTGGCCAAAGTGGTTAGAAAAACATTTTATATAGCCCACCTAATCATGAAGGGATTCACATCTAGATCAAGGGAGCTCATCGTGCCTCTTTACTCATCCCTCATCAGGCCCATAATTGAGTACAATGCCCCTTTTGGGATGTACCTTACCAGACACCTGCAGCAACTGGAAAGACCCCAAAAGTACCTCACCAAGAGGATCAAAGGGCTCAAACAGATGCCATATGTTGCCTGGTTAAAGAAACTCCAGCTCTACTCAGTGGCATACTGCCTGTTCAGAGGCGATCTGTGCCTGACGTATAAAGCCATGTCCAACCCGGAATTAATGGACATGCTGCACCTCAGAAAATCCAAATCCCATCGAGCTACGTGCTCGAGAGACTTGAACCTCAGCACTGAAATAAACAGGACATGCTGGAGGGACAGATTCATAACCCAGAGGCTCCCTTCACTCTGGAATAAAATCCCAGTCCAGGTTAGGCAGAGTCCCTCATTGACTCTCTTCAAGAGGAATCTTGAGTGGATGGGAGATCGTAGGTTTATCCCGGGTATCGCTTCTGTGTCACTGTTAGACAGAGGCACAGTATACTAACCTCGAAAAAGGGCATAGCAAAATAAATTTAAAATGGGTAGTGAAAGCCAAACACATTCTGGCTAGGCTTATAAATGCCCTAGGGCAGATAACCTAGTATGAACCTATGAACCTATAACAGACCCATTTCATGCAAAGCCTGCAATCTACAACATGGAATGAGGAATACAATAACAGAAAATAATAAAGAAAGAGTGGTTAATAAGCATATAATAAGGAAGAAGGTAAAAGTACAGCAAGAAAGAAGGATGCCAAATCAAGCCAAACAAAGACATCCAGCATATACACAGTTCAAAGAGAGGTCTGAACTTGCTTCTTGTAAGAATTCTTAATATATACATAGCTCAGTTAGGAAAAAGAGAGTTTAGGTGTAACCAGAAAAAAAGAAAGGGGTGTCAAAAGTTTGAAGTAAAGTTAAAAGGGGGTGGTTGGTTAATAGGTAGGTATACTGGACAGAGATGTGTTAACAAGACTATCAGGTTAATACAGTGAAAGAAAGGAAGTGTAGTAGAGAGAGGACTGGATACAAGTGTTTATGTTACATGGGAAGATGAGCAAAGCATTTGGAAGCAGCTGTTTTGACAGGAAAGTAAGCTGCTGAGGCTTGAATTTACTGCAGTCAGTTGTGTGATGAACTGCACTGTAATGGGTCACCTACTGCTGGAATAGAAGCAAAGAAGGAAAGTACAGTTTTGTACCTACCATAAATGTAGATGTCCGATAGACATGCAACTGCAGTCATAACATGTGGGTTGTCCTGCCTCAGGCAGCCCTCGGTCGGCCGGATTCCAAAGTCTGGGTCCGACGTCGGCTGATGTCGCATTTCTCTCCGACGTCAGAGCGGCTGGAGTACATATAAGCATCAGCAGACGCCATTTTCTTCAGTGTTTCTTGCCCCAGATGCCAGGTGCCCTCCAAGGAAGGCTGTAATCAAATTGGAAGACAAAAACAGGATTCCAAACAAATAAATGAGCAATAAAACAAATACACCATAACAGATATCCCCGGCTAAGAGTAACAGGGATAGGAGTGGACCCTAGGCATAGTGGGGTATGGAGGGAGGGAAAATCCGACTGCAGTTGCATGTCTATCGGACATCTACATTTATGGTAGGTACAAAACTGTACTATGTCCTTCAAGAATGCAACTGCAGTCATAACATGTGGGTAGAATACCATAGCTTAGCTGGGGGAGGAGGAATGCTCTAGGAAAAAGAAGGTGTGGCAATCAAACCCTGCAGGACTGCCGAAGCAAAGCCTGCTCTGGATCTGGAGTATAGAGGGAGATTGTAGTGTTTGGAGAATGTATGCATGGAGCTCCATGTAGCAGCTTCTAGAATGTCCTTGGTAGGCACCCCTCTTAGGAATGCTGTAGAGGTGGCTGTAGCTCTGGTGGAATGTGGTCTGACATTGGCTGGAACAGGCTTTCCATGAAAGGAATAACAGAATCTGATGCAATGTCCAATCCATTTTGAAATAGTCTGTTTTGAAATTGCTTTTCCTTGGACTGCAGGGACGTAAGCTACAAAAAGTTGTTCAGACTTCCTACTGGCCTTGGTTCTGTACAGGTAGTATCGAAGTTGTCTGTGAATGTCCAAGGTGTGCAACAGTCTTTCCCCCTTATTCTCAGGATTGGGGAAGAAAGCAGGCAGATGAATTGCTTGATTTAAAGAAACCCTAGAAACCACCTTTAGCATAAAGGTAGGGTTGGGTCCTTAATGAAACCCTGTCTCTGTGAAAAATAATAAAGGGTGGTATTGCCATTTGGGCCTGTAGCTCCGAAACCCTTCTTGCTGAGGTATCTGCCAACAGGAAAGCTGTCTTCCATGAGAGAAATTGCAAGTCAACTGCAGCTGCTGGCTCAAATGGAGGTAGAGTCAGTTTTTCTAGGAGAAAATTGAGGTCCCAGGCTGGCACTGGGGCCTTTCTTGGTGGCTTAATGTTCTTGATTCCCCTGAGGAATTGCCTTAGTAAAGGGTGTGAAAAAACAGGAGGATCAGTGTTGTATCTAGCTGAAATAGCAGATGCATGTATCTTTATGGAAGAATATGAGAGGCAGTTCTTTAACATATCTGCCAAATATTCCAAGATGAGTGGGATGTTCAACAATGATGCATCATGTCCCTTGCTGGTATTCCAATTGCTGAATCTTTTCCACTTTGCTAAGTAAACCTTTCTGGTGGATGGTCTTCGAGCCTCTGTTAGTATCCGCTGAACTTCCTTGGAGAGAGATAGGCTAAAGTTATTTATGGGATCTCCCAGGCTGTTAGCTGCAGTGTCTGAAGATTTGGATGCACTGTTTCAAAATTAGAGGCCATCGGGGAAGGGCCCACCTCCTGGTGTGACATAAGCTCCGTAGTAGTGGGTACCAGTGTTGTCTTGGCCAGTCCGGAGCTATTATGATTCCCTTGGGTCTCTCTGCTTTGATCTTTAGTAATACTGAGGTCATCAGTGGCAGAGGTGGGAATGCATAGATTGTTAGGGAGTTCCAGTTGAATGAGAGGGCATCTATTTTCCAAGCTTTTGGATGGTATGTCCTTGTGCAGAATGTTGGTAGAAGATGGTTGAGGTGAGAGGCAAATAGGTCCACTTCTGGCTTGCCCCATGTCGAAGTGAGTTGTCTGAAGGCCTTCGGATGTAACCTCCACTCGTGTGGATCTGTGAAATTCCTGCTTAGGCTGTCCGCCAACACATTGTCTTTTCCTGGAACAAACTGGGATTGTAACTGGATGTTTAGGCTCAGTGATTTCTCCCAAAGATGCATTGTCAGTCTGCAAAGGGGTAAGAGTGGGTGCCCCCTTGCTTGTTTATGTACCACATCACAGTGGTGTTGTCTGTCCGTATCAGTAAATGGCCTTGCTGGAGTTGGTGTTGAAAGGCCTCGATGGCATGCATTACTGCCAGTATTTCCTTTTGGTTTATATGCAGATGTGTTTCCTTTGGAGTCCATTGTCCTTGTATACACCTGCCTTCCATGTGCGCCCCCCATCCAAGGTCTGAGGCGTCTGTGGTCATGGTCTGTGTTATCTGTGGTTTTTTGAATGACATACCTGTGTTTGCCTGGCTCACCGAGGCCCACCATAGTAATTCCTTTTGTAGGCATGGAATGAGCAGTATGATTGTCTCCAAGTTGTTGCTGTGTTGAGACCAAATGCTTTTTAGGTACCATTGAAGCTTTCTCATGTGTAGTCTTGCTAATGGAACCAGGAGAATGCAGGATGCCATGTAACCCAGGGCCTGTAGGAATCTCCTTGCAGTCATCTGGGTGAGTTTTGCTAAACCTTTGAAGTAATGAGTTAACTTCTCTTGCTTGTCTTCTGTCAGGTAAGCCATCTGAGAGGCTGTGTCTAGTTTGGCTCCTAAGAAGATTATTTGCTGGGATGGCTGCAGTCTTGACTTTTGGAAGTTGACTGTGTATCCCACAGCTTGAAGTAATCGTATGACATAATCCAGGTTTTTTGTCAACATCAATTTGTCGTCCGCTTGTATGAGGCAGTCGTCCAGGTACAGGTAAATTTGTATCCCCTGGAGCCTGCAATGAGCAATTACTGAAGCCAGGCATTTTGTGAATACTCTGGGCGCAGTAGATAAGCCAAATGGCAATGCTGAGCATTGATAATGCTCTGGCCCTGCAAGAAATCTGAGGTATCTTCTGCAGCTGTGTCTGATAGGGACATGCAGGTATGCCTCCTTGAGGTCCAGAGTAATCAGCCAAGACCCCTTGCCCAGCATGGGAAGGAGTTGCTGTAAAGTCAGCATTTTGAACTTTGGTACTATGAGAAAGGTGTTTATTGCGGACAAGTCCAGTATTGGTCTCCATTGAGATTCTTTTCTTGGAACAAGGAACAGTCTTGAGTAAAACCCCTGATCTTGTTCTTGTTGTGGAACTCTTTCTATTGCTTTCATCCGAGTCAGCAGAGTGATTTGCTTGATAGCCTCTGCCCTCTGGTGTTGTGGTAGGTTTGGCATGCCTTGTTTTCTTGGTAAGGTATGAAAATGAAACCTGAACCTCAGTCTATAATGTCCAAAATCCATTTGTCCTTTGTCAGTCTGTGCCAATTTTCTGCAAACAGAGATAATTTCCCGCCCAAGGGAGCTTCTATTTGTTCCCTGGTAGGCGGTAGTAGAGGAAAGTCATTGAGATTGTGGTTGTGGGGCAGGTGAAACCCCTGCGTCACTTCTTTGGTTTCCTGGCTGCCATTGTCGTCCCCTGTAAGGGCCTCTGTATTGGCCTCTTCCTCGGCCACGTCTGTTCTTACCCCTTTGAAACTTTTCTGGATTAGGAAAGGACCAGTTTTTAGAAGGCCAATTCCTACTGAATCTGGGGGTTGAACCTGGAGGAAATCTTTCACCGTCTGAACTGATTTTGCTTTTTCTTGATGGTCTTTAACACATTCTTAGCATTCACACCAAAAGCTTGTTCTTTTCCAAAGGTGCATCCAAAGTTTTGCTTTTACATGATCTGGTAGAGGTTGATCTTTTAAACAAGCATGTCTCGGATGACTGCCCCTGTCATAGCTGCCCTACATGAAGCTTCCAGTGCATCATATCCACACTGCAGGAAGTGATTGCTAACTTGCTGAGTGTTATGTACAGCTTCCTGCAAAGTCTTCCTGTCTAAAGGATCAGGAGTGGCTAATGTTTTTTGTAAATCTTCTAACAGATAATCCTGATATTGTAACATATGAAAAAGGCAATTTAAAGCTCTCATAGATAAGGTAGTGGATGTGTAAACCTTTTGCCCCATCTCTCTAATGACCTAGCTTCCCTGTTGGAGGGCAAAGGATTTTTAGAGGTGGAGGCTGAAACTCCTTTAGGCCCCTGTGAAATAGTTTCCAAATCAGCAGTATGGGCCCTGAATAAATGGGAATGAGTTTCTGGGACCCTGTAATACCTGTCTGGCTTGGCTGGAGCAGGAGGAAGGGAATCAGGGGTAGCACTAGAATCAGAATACAAATCATCCAGAACATCAAGTACAGGAGGAATAGCTAAGGGCCTGTGCTGGGGCTTCTTAAGGAAAGTCCTAAGGCGTTTCCTACAATCAGAATATTCCTGACCTTGCCACTTGAAATGTTCCCTCATGGAGTGCAGCACTTCCCCAAAAGAAATATCCTCAGGAGGGGAGGCCGAGGGGATGGAATCTTCTGCATCCGAGTCCTCATAGGTCTGGAAGAGCTCTTCCTGCCTATCAGAGTGGACAGAGCCCTCAGAATCTTCATCTGAAGGAGTAGGGTCAGAGGGTTCAACCCGGGGCGCCTTTTATCAGAAGGAGGCTGGGATCCTCTCTCAGGATGGGCCTGTGAACCTCTAATCATGGAAATTAAATCAGCAGCCATGGACATAATTTGTGTCTCTGGAGTAGGCTGAGGTAAGGATTTAGAAGTAATATGCTTTGTTTTGCTGGCTGCCTTAGCCCTAGTATAGGCCTTAATAGACATGGCCATGGGGGGCCTGGCAGCTCCACGTGCAGGAGTGACCTTGTCTACAGCAATGGTCTCGGGCATTTCCTCGGTTTCGGTATTCGGAGGAAAATCGATAACTGGCGTCGGAGTAATGTCTGGAATCGGAGTCGTCGGTAATGCAGTGTCTTCAGTTCGGAGTGGTGGAGAGACCGTCTCAGAGGGAACCGGAGCACTCGCGCTAGGTTTTGGCGTGGAGTCGGAAGTAGACGCGGGCCGAGGATGTCGGTCCCGGTCTTTGCGTTTTTGGGAGTTTGCGATGTCGGAAGATCCGACGGCATGGTGTAAGCAAATTTATCGCCGAAAAAATCTTCAGCGAACTCCGCCCGGCGCCTGAGAGTGCGCTTGTTGAAGCGAGCACAGGCTACACAGGCCGAGACGTCGTGGTCTGGGCCCAGGCAAGGGAGACAGTAAGAGTGGAAATCCTTATGAGGTATTTGTTTACCACAAGAAAGACAATTGTTAACTTTTTCAGTAATTTCTGACATCGGCTGAGGCAAGAAAAGGTCCTCAATGGGGTACTTAGCTTTTTTGATGACTTCGGTATCGAAGAATACAGGAGCTGACCGACCGGCACTTGCGAACTGCTTCTGCTTCAGGCACCGCGCGGCAAGAAAGACTGAAGAAAATGGCGTCGGCTGATGCTTATGTACTCCAGCCGCTCTGACGTCGGAGAGAAATGTGACATCAGCTGACGTCGGACCCAGACTTTGGAATCCGGCCGACCGAGGGCTGCCTGAGGCAGGACAACCCACATGTTATGACTGCAGTTGCATTCTTGAAGGACATCAGGCAAGTCCACACTGGACTTCATAAGCATAAAACTCTCAGCAAATGTAAGGTAATGAGGGAAAAGAGAGGTAAAGTCTTGCAAACTTACTCTGTCATGCATTCAGCTCTCAGGAGAATAGTGAGAACGAAAAAGATCTATTTCCCGAATTTCAAAAAAAGGTGGGAAAAGGCTGAAATTGCCCACCAAGTGGGCTGACAGGGCAACAGAAAATGGGTGAGGGCTGTCAAGAGTTCACTCCCAGTGAATGAGAAGGTGCACAATGCAGCTGGCTGTAAGAGGTCTAGGACAGGCACCAAACGTTGTTCCCTAAAGGAGCACTATCACACCATGAAGGTAAATTCCACAAGCTAAAGCGAACACAAATGTCTAAATATTTGGGCCATCCATATGGGTCCACCTGGCACAGGAACCCAGATGTCTACTCTAGTAAGCAGGTACTACTTGATTCACAGAGGTGGGAGTAGAAGCAGTGGTGGTAGACAGAGAAAAAATTATACTCCTAAGTATAAGTTCAGCCATTAAGCATTTAAAAAAACAAAAGCTCTTGGTCTCAGTTCATCTGAGTTGGCTAAATAAACTCATATTCCAAATGCTCAAAAAGTGTAAAGGTTAGCAGCTACACCTGAGAGATGCTTTCAGAATGCAGCTGGGTCAGACAACAGATGCAAACTTAACCCTCATTTGCTTATGAATAGCTTATGCCACTTGAGCATGAGGATCATCCCATATACAGACTTTATAAGAGGAGATTTAAAAAAAATGGTAGCTCTGATACCTTAACCTTTGCCCTTCTGTCTGGCACTGTCCTTGGACCATACAAGAATGTCCTACAAAGGTTTGCACTGTGGACACCCTACAAAGTTGCCATCTTCACTGCAGTGATAAAGGCATTGAGATAACTCCTTAATCCTCTTCTGAGTGCCCTGAACTGAAGTGTTAGCACGTAACAGTCCTTCACACTCAATCTCCTCCCTCAACCTGTACAAGTAATGCTTGGAGGGAGGAGGATGTTAAGACTGCGCCTACATAACTGAAGGAAAAGACAGCTCAAAAGTTACTTAACATAAATGTAGACATTCAAGTAGCTTCATGGCTGTAATAACTTCTGGGATTTCCTGCACTGCAGAAGCCAGAGGGTGGCCTAAATACTACAGATTTTACCTTCCGCCACAGTCTGGCAGACACCCTCCCCCCTTCTGATGTCTGGACATCAACAGTATAAAGGGTCACTGGCCAGTACTGTCATCAGGTTTTTCTTGTACCAGCCTAACCTCACTCCCTTACCTGGGTACTTGGAGAAGGAAACGCTTGTGTTCAAAGACTGTATATGAGGTGGGGAGAAGCATAAGGAAACCCAACCCCAACTCTAGGTGGAAAGTAGAAGGGAGCAGGTGGAAGGGAACTGGTACTGCAACAGTGAAGCTACTGAAACATTTACATTTTGGGAAGTACCTAACAATGTATTACTTTTTCACAGTTCACAATCTCAGTAATTACTCTTAGAAGCAATGAGATTTACGAGTTTGGCTAGAAGCTGATCCAGATTAAATAAACCTCTGGAGGATAGATGGAGAAAATTTAGCTCTACACCTGTCCCATGAGTCTGGACTGCAGTACCTACAAAAGGTGTGAAGAGGCTCAAATTGTTATCAGTATGTTCTGAGTAGAAACTCCCTAGAGAAAGGCAGTGGTAGGTAGCAGCTGCCCTAGTCGAATGTGCTCTGACACTGCTTGGTGTCGGTTACCCATGATGATAATAAAAGGATATACACTTGCCAATTCATTTACAGATAGTTTACTTGGCAATCCATTTACAGTTGGCTTGTTTCGTCACTGGTTTCTCCTTTCTCCCTTTGGAAAAGGACACAGAGTTGATCCAATCCCAGTTAAGATTTTGTTTTTTCCAAGTAAAATCTGTGCTGCCTACATACATTTAAGGAATACAGCAACTTATTTCAAAGAGGGAAAGATTTGAACATCCTTTGTCCTGTGGAAACCTAACACTGGACTCAGACAATGTGAGTACTCTGGGTGCAGTTGACAAGTGAAAGGGCAAAGCTTTGCACTGACCGTAGTGTCATCCTGCTGCAAATCAGAGTAATGTTCAGTGTACTTTACTTACTGGGTTGTGTCATGAATACTGTTTGGGAATCAGAGGTTAACAGGCTTCAAAAAGTGAGCATTTTGAATTTTATCACTTTCAGAAATTGATTTCAAGGATTAAAATGTAGGATGGGCCTCCATGTACCCTCTTCTCCTTTTTCGAAAGAATAATATGGAAAAAACTCGTGTGCCTTCCTCCCTTCAGGGCACTATTTCTATATGCTTAACATTTTTGATTGCTGAGTTATTAACTCAGAATGATTCCTTGAAATAAATGGAAAACCTCTGAAGTGACGTCCTTCTAGAAACTGTCCACTATCATGTCATTAAGATCTTACGGAACCAAACGTCCTGAGTTACTCAACAGTTCAGACAAAGGCAAACTAGTTTCCATCGAGTTTTGATGTGAAGGGGAAAGGGTGTCAAGGCTGAAGTGGTCTTAAAATGGGAAGCAGCCAGTGGTGGAACTCCTCAATCAGGCATGACTTCTGATGTCTGACAATGTGAATGCTGCCCTGCAAGATGCACCTACTGTATCGTAACTACACCTGGATTGCTTGGCCACCTGGTGAGAGATTTCAAAGGACCAGCAACTCCTACTTCAAGGATTTACTTTTGATGCCGTCTATTTTGGTCCTGATCTGCTTCAGTAAAGAATGCTCGTAAGAGAGCATAGGAGACAAGTAGCCCTAAAAGCCAAGGTAGCAGCTGAGTACATTTTTTCCCCAGTCTGTCCAAAAAGCTACTCTCTCTACTGGGATTGCGTTTCCTCTGTGCAGTTGAAAATGCTTCCTTCCTGGGATCCAAAGACACAACATGTAGACTCCTAAAGGAGATACACGTCCATGTGTGTTTGTGTCTATCTAAATAGATATCCATATTTATATCTCTCTTTAGATATATATATATATATATATAATATGTATATACATATTATACACACAC